>NW_015387510.1:377128-413631 GCF_001527695.2 Protobothrops mucrosquamatus | reverse complement strand
GGGGGGGGGAATACAGAGAACACAACACTGAGTTTTTTGGGAAGTGTAGCCAATTGCTCAGCAAACAGAAAGATTCAGTACAGATCATCCAGTTATTGAGGGACTGAGTGTCTAGAGGGGAGCTGAGGGAGCAACTTCCTTTTTATTTAGCACAGAGGTTCTTTATGACATATCCATCATTTCACAGCCATTTTCATAATTTTGCTATTCCAAAATTCCAAATAGGCCAGTCTCTTTGTCTCTTGTTTGCTAATTTAAAAAAATATTTAGCAAAATAAGATGGAGGGGAACGTTGGTATCTGCCAATGAAGCTCCCAGGACATACATCACTCCTCAGAGTATCAAAAAAGAAAAAGAGAAAGAACATAATATATAAATTGCTAAGCATTTCATTCCTCAGTTTAGGATAACAGTACATCATCTTTATGTGAAGGGTAACACCATGATTGTATAATAATTATTTCCAAAGAAATACTATCAAAAGTGACCCAGACTCTTCTGGTGCCTGGACAATTTCCAAATAAAAACAAAATTGTAGGGCTTCTGTGACTATTGATTTCTTTAAAACTTTCTTCCTAATTAGTCAAGAATGGAATCATAAGAAGAAATTCCAACTGCTGTTTTTGTTTAGTTTGTTGTCAGTTAATTTTATTTAACAAATAAGGATAGGGATCAATAATATGGATACTTCTTGTTCTCTGTAATAGATTGATTGTACAAGACTTGGCAGAGTTTTACTGTCTTTTTATCGACTGTGATCTTAAATACCATACATCATAATTTTAATCTTATCTAGATTATTCTTCTCTTTAACAATCTCTCTGGTATTTTCTGAATATTTTTCCAATTATTCACTCTTTATCCTCCTTGTTATAATTAATGCCAAATGATAATTAGTTGGCTCTTTAAAAAATGTAGGTTTTTCCTTCATCTAGATAAAAGTAATCTAAATTATGCAAATGAGGAAAAACTTCATTCCATCTTCAATTGCTCCCTGGTGATTATCCTAATTGGAAATGCTAGCTCTATGAGATGGGGGAAGGGTGAGGGATCTGTAGTTACTGTATAATTTAGGTAACTCTTCAAGTAATGTCGTGTTGGTTCTCCTTTAAATAAAGGTTATGCAACTTCTGGGGCTGCTTTGCTTAGAACAAAGTAATTAAAGTACAACTCCTTATCTTCTTAGAAGACTTCTAAGTAAATTTAATGGTCATGGACTAGAATAGAAGAGTTCTCCCTGCTCCAGGGAAGATTAATAGAGAAGTGGTAAAAGGGATTAAGGAAGGGATTAACAGAGAACTGGCCAAGTTTGGGAACAGCAGAATGAATATTCTTGCCCCTAATAAAACCTCTCCTCATTGAAAATCCAGAAAAACAGTCAGTCTTCCTTCAATGGGTATGTCTAGTTTAACGAAGAGAAGGACGAGGGGGGACATGATAGCAGTGTTCCAATATCTCAGGGGTTGCCACAAAGAAGAGGGAGTCGAGCTATTCTCCAAAGCGCCTGAAGGCAGGACAAGAAGCAACGGATGAAAACTAACCAAAGAGAGAAGCAACCTAAAACTAAGGAGAAACTTCCTGACAGTTAGAACAATTAATCAGTGGAACAACCTGCCTCCAGAAACTGTAAATGCTCCAACACTGGAGGTTTTTAAGAAGAGACTGGACAACCATTTGCCTGAAATGGTTTCTTCCTGAGTAGGGGGGGGGTGGATTAGAATACCTCAAAGATCGCTTCCAACTCTATTATTGTTATTGTTATTATTATTAATAAGCATAAAAACAGCTCTGTCTCTCAGTGTACAGCGGTACTTCAGGTTTGATCTCATTTCTCTTGGTATTCAACATTTAAGTTTGCTATTAGAAGGTAGGGCATTAAGTTTCAGAGAAGGCAGAAGAAAATCAGGGAGAGATAAAGTCTACTTTTTCCCCCTGTCATTCTCCAGAAGCCTACTCTGGCCTTACCAGTTATACCTCTACAGTGCCACTTTCCACTCTAAAACTGATTGTTTAACTACTAGGCCAGGGGTGTCAAAATGGCGGCCCGCGGGCCGGATGCATCATGCACAGGCCACACCCACCCCAGCTCCACAAAGGCAAAAAAGTCACCATACATCACAATATGTCATGATAAAATGTTTGACACCCGTGTCCTAGGCCTATTGTAAACAAAACAGACAAGCCAATCAGTTAACATTTCCCAAAGTTGATTGAGAACTTTGCCTGCAAGAGAGAGCATCTGGGGATGAAACCATTATGTTGCGATTTACATGATAAAGGCTCAATTCACACAACCTGATTACCTGAGTCATTTAACATATATACCACATGCTAATCTTTAATTTTAACCTTGGCTCCTTGTGTGTGTGTGTGGCTGAATATTGGGTGAAAATGGATTAATGTGTTGTATGAAAGGAACCAAACAGGCAATTTTGTTGAAGGTACCTCAGGATTCTCTTAGAATTACCTTCTTTTCCATACTGCCAAACCTCACCCACCATCAGTTTCACAATTACTAGGACCTACTCTGTCACAATGAAAAGGAAACACCTTCTTTATCTCCAGTTCCCTTATTATTATACAAGGAAAGTCAAATGCAATTCCAACTAGACCAGGGGTGTCAAACTGCTGGCCCGCGGGCTGGTTTCATCATACCGGAGCCGTGCCCACCCCATTGCCGGCAATGGCAAAAAGGCTCCGATACGTTGCGCGACGTCACGTGACGTCGCGAGTTTGACATGCCTGAACTAGACCACAGCAGGATTCAAAACAAGACCTTTCTTCAACATGGCATAGGATCTCTCTGTCTGAGAGACCATCCACCTCTCATAATATCTGTCTATATTGTTTAATCCAACAGAATTGGCATACTTTGGGTCTTACTGATTAAACAATGTCATCTGATGGAACCTAGGAAGTCAACCTTCTTTGCTATGGTACAGTATCTACCCAAAGAAAGACTGACATTAGTCCTGTCCAGGTTTCATTCAGAAAGACCCTTGAAACCCAGACTTTCTCCCAGATCTTGAGAAGTGAGCTCCTTGGACAAATGCTGTATGATTAAGGTAATGTTGCTTTTATTTCTTCTAGATATTCAATAGCTTTCTTGTACTGTTGTTTTAATATTGTTTGCTGCCCAGAGTTACTGTGAGTCACTGTGAGGTTGGGCAGTCCTACAAATGTGATATAATAAATTAGAAATGTCAAAGCTATGATGTACTGCTGATATTACTGATTGTTCTTTACCATGTGCTACTATTATTTGGAAGGAGAAGCTTCTGTAAAGAAACATCAAAATGCAATCACACTGTGATCTACCGTGTTGCATGTACGGTTGTCATTCTACCGACATAAAATAGAACAAGCTGCATGAGATAGACGCATGCAAATCACTGAAGCTGTTCCCATTGCAGAGGTGTTAGAAAGGAATAGCCCAGATGGCTGGCTTCTATTAATCACAGCTGCATTTTTTAATCTGCCACTGAGCTATTAATCAGTTCATCACACCAATTAATCGATTAATGCGCTCACTTCTAATTAAACTTAACAGCAGTTTTCACATCCCTAATTTCAATTACACTGCCCTTATGTCTCCTGACTGCTCGTAAATTAACCAGTTTGCTCGTAGGGCAAATAAATGAAATAGATAAGTGAGGAGCATCTGGCTTCATGGCAGCTACTGCCTTGGGAGAGAGAGGTATGCAGGACTGATTTAGGGGGAAAGAGAAGGGAGGAAAAATGGGAAGCTTTGGGATTCCTGTAAGATTATCAGATGCAAAGAATACCAAGTCTCCTATTCCTTTGGTGGCATTTCATTCTTTAAAGCCTACAGCAGTTCCATGCTACTGCATGAATACCCTCATTTCTGGGCTCCATCTTCTATTGAACCAAACAATTCCCCCTGCCTTCTCTCCTCCCTCCTGGGGATTGGGAGGGTGAAAAATTAGCATACAGATTTCCCTTATTCCCTTTCCCTCATTCTTTCTTTGCTACATTTATTTTTTCTAGCAAGGGGAAAAAATACATTGTCCGTGACATGAAAGGAAAAGCAAATTCAGCCCTTGGAATGACTGGGAAGGATGGGAAGATGGTGTTTTGGTGGAGGATAGGAAAGGAAAATTTTCAAAAGGCAAGATAAAGCAAAGGTTGTTCCATCCAGAACTCCAGAAAAATTGTCTTTGCAGTGTTTGCCCTGAGGTAGGTGCTAGCTGAAGAAGCACTGACTTGAGACTACTATAGCGCTTGTGTGGAGAATCTACATGAGAAATATTGTGGTACTGCTTCAGTCTCAGGGATCAATGACTTTTCCTCAGTTGGTCTAAGACACTAGAAGACTCATAGCAGAAATGTTGGTGACAACAAAGGCAGTGACAGGTTTCTACTGAGCATGGTTGGAAGCCTCTGCCTTCTCAGAGCTGATGAAGCAAAATACATCTGACTGAACAAAAGGAGGACTCATTAGAGACTTTCCTGCTCAATGGAGAAAGTGCTTAGAAAAACATGTGTCCAAGCTTGGCTATTCATCTGACATGTCCTGGGCTTAATTCATATATGCAGGTGAATAATTTCATCAGGAAATCCATCTTTTGGGTGGGGACAGGAAATCCTTGAGGGTGATAGGCAGTCTGGAAACTAGATAGATAGATAAATAGATTGATCTATCGATAGATAAATGATAGATAGATAGATAGATAGATAGATAGATAGATAGATAGATAGATAGATAGATGATAGACAGACAGACAGACAGACAGATAGGTAAATAGGTGGGTAGAGGGTAGATAGATGAGTAGACAGATGGGTAGATGGGTAGATAGATGGGTGGGTAGATAGATGGGTAGATAGGTGATGAATAGAATAGAATAGAATAGAATAGAATAGAATAGAATAGAATAGAATAGAATAGAATAGAATAGAATAAGGCAGGTAGATAGACAACAGGCAGGCATACAGATTCATTATATAGCTAAATATTGTCTTTTAATTCATGCTAAGAACTGCAACCCCAATAGGGTGGGCATTACAAAACATTTAGATCTTAGGCTATAATTACATTTTAATTTCCAATTAATGTTTGCATTGTTAGGATTACAAGGTTTTGAATTAAACACATGTTCATGTTCATCAGTAAACATTTATTATTCAGTAACAGGATTTTTATTCTCTGAGTAGTTTACAGAGTTAAAAAAAAATAAACCAAAAAAATCAACATTCTCTTCCAAATACAATTTTTCTCCTCAATTAAAATAATACCAAACTGTAATTCTTTCTGGCTACCAAGTTAATATCAGTTGAGCAATCAAAAAAGGTCCACTGGAAAAGAAGCCTTTTCTGTGCCTTTTAGGGTGCAAGGAACATTTTGCAACTCTGCTCTTTTTCATGGATGCTTCAGGGAGTCAAGGTATTCTCCAAAGCACCTGAAGGCAGGACAAGAAGCAACGGGTGGAAACTAATGAAGGAGAGAAGCAACCAGTACTCACAGATATGACCGTTGCAATATCTCTACAGTCACGTGATCAGACTTTGTGTGTTTGGCAACCAGCATGTAATCACGATGGTTGTGGTATCCTGGGACCCCGGGATTGTCATTTGCAATCTTCCTAGGGAACTTCTGACAAGAAAGTCTATGGGAGTGAAGGACTCAGGTTGGAATGAGAAAAGTTCGTTAAAGGAATTGCCGAGGCAGAAAGGTGCATCTCCAAAGACCAGTAACAATGGTGGGACACTACTAGCTAGCAAGAAAGTTACAAGTTGGAAGGACACTTTAAGGATGCTAGCTAAGGCATGTAGATGTATAAACTTTGGTAACTTCTAGCTTATTATAATAGTAAAACCCATACCCCTTTTGATAAGAAAGCTTATTAACATAAACATGCAATGTATGAAGAAGGAAGGTAAAGTAGAAGAAACGAATCCAACAGCTTTCTTCTCCTCCATTATCCTTCTTCCCTTTAATCACCAGGATTTTGCAAAGTTAAATGACTTTTGAATGTAACACTATGGAGTTCATCTCTTTCCCTATAGGGTCAGCATAAACATGACATACAAATATCAGTTGAGATAAAAGAAATGTGTTTCACCTTTGTCCATGAATTAACAAGCATTATTTCTCAGGAATAAGTGAATTTTCCTAGATATCTCAAAGTTAGATCTGATGTCCTTGGGTTATTGTTTGTGGGAAGTTTCACTAGTTAAAAGTGGTTTTTTTTTCAGACTCTGATATTTATAACACCACCTTTGTCTTCCTGGAGTACAGCAAGATGAGAAAAATTTTATTGCAATGCACAATAATCAGTGCTCATAGGAACATTTTTTCCTTCCTTCTCACAGTAGGAGCATGACATCAGAGCATTTTTCATTTATCAGATGTTTTATGACTCAGACTCCACATACGTATTTCATAATGAACGCTTTTTAGACAATATTCATTTTTGTCCCATAGAACAAAGCTATATTTGCATAGGATGAAATCTAACCTATAATTCTCTCTCTCTGCAATTGTCTACTATCCCGTTGTACATTGCAATTATACTTTTCAAGTCCCTATATATATATTAAATATAGTTTATATATAAGTAAATAGAGAATTTGTTTCTTTCTAAGGTCAGATTAAATGTGTTGCTGTCAAATGTGTCATACAGTAGATACAATAGAGCCAGTGTTCCAGTATCTCAGAAAGAAGAGAGAGTCAAGCTATTCTCCAAAGCACCTGAAGGCAGGACAAGAAGCAAGGGATGGAAATTAATCAAGGAGAGAAGCAACCTAGAACTAAGGAGAAATTTCCTGACAGTTAGAACAATTAATCAGTTGAAGAACCTGCCTCCAGAAGTTTTGGATGCTCCAACACTGGAAGTTTTTAAGAAGAGATTGGACAACCATTTGTATGAAATGGCATAGGGTTTCCTGCCTGAGCAGGGGGTTGGACTAGAAGACCTCCAACTCTGTTATTCTGTTATTCAGTTTGGTGTAATAATTAAGGCATCAGGTTAGAAACTGGAAGATTGTGAGTTCTAGTCCTGTCTTAGGCACAAAGCCAACTGGGTGACCTTGGGCCAGTCACTTTCTCTCAGCCCTAGGGAGGAGGCAATGGCAAACTACTTCTAAAAAAATATTCCTAAGTAAAACTTAGGAAGTTCAGACAGTTGTTCAGACAGTCTCTGAGAATCAGACATGATTGAACGGAAAGAAAAAAAGATTTCAAAAGATTACTGTCTCTCAAAAATATTGCCCTTACAATAGTATTGACCTTGAAACTGTGGGTTGCATTTTACTGCATTGTGTTTTTACAAGAGTTTTCAGCAGACTACAGCCTGGTCTATTTAAAACTTGAAAGCAGGAAGAGATATTTCTGAATAGGTTAAAATTTTACTCTCAAATAAAATTACAGTGGAGATAGCAGAATGTTTAACCGTGGCTATAAAATTAATAAACTAATAAATTAAATAAGTTTAAATTTACCTGTCAGATTGTATTAGCTTATGCTAAACTTTTTGAGTATATTTGTAGCTGTTATTCAGGCCTTTGGCATTTAAAAAAAAACCTTACACTGCAAAGCATTACATTACTACCCTATTGACTTGCATGTAGAATATCTGCATCCTTCTTTTTATAATCCATAGCTCCCTTAAGAATATTTTTGTTTATATGTTTGTTTGGTTTTTTTGAGAGACCACCCTTTTTCAGCCTGGCATCCTCTTAGATGCATTTTTTTTTTTAAACCATCCTGCACTTACATATGCTACGTATTACTTCCGCATACAGGTAAACCTCAATGGCACTGAATGGCACTGAAAAAAGTAAGTTACAACTGTTCTTGCACTTAGGACCATTGCAGCATCCTCGTGGTCATGTGATCAGAATTCAGGTGCTTGGCAACTAGCATATGATGGTTGCATCATCCTTGGGTCCTTTTCCCAGCTGGGGGAAGTCAGATTCCCTTAGCAACTGCAGTGGTTTGCTTAACAGCTGTGGCAAAAAGTGTCATGCAATTGGGCACAATTCACTTAAGAGCTGCCTTGCTAAGCAGTGGAAACTCTGGTCCCAGTTATGATCGAGAACTACCTGTATTTGGATCTTCTCTGTTTTGCAAAACCTACATCATAACTCTATCCACACTGACCTTATTATATATCATTTGATACATAAAACTATTGCAGAATAAGAAAAAAGGAAATAGCTAGTAGCCCATAAATTTGCCACTCGTGGAATGTTATCTAGGAACAATGTTTTGAGCGCCAGTATGGTCTAGTGCAGGGGTAGGCATCCTTGGCTCTTTTATGACTCGTGGACTTCAACTCCCAGAATTCCTGAGCCAGCCAGCTGGCTCAGGAATTCTGGGAGTTGAAGTCTACGAGTCATAAAAGAGCCAAGGGTGCCTACCCCTGGTAGTGGTTAAGGCACCAGGCCAGAAACGGGAAGACCGCGAGTTCAAATCCCACTTTAGCCGTGGGCCAATCATTCTCTCAACCCTCACAGGGTTGTTGTTGTGGGAAAAAGAAGAAAAGGATTAGGTTTGTTCGCTGCCTTGAATTATTTGTAAAAATAATAAAGATGAGATACAAATAAATAAATAGCATATCTTTGTCTCTCTAGCAAGTTTCCTAGAGATTAGTATCTGGCGTCTATAGAAACAGCATGCAAGACAAGAGGGTTTCAGAGGATATTATAATCATGCTGATGGAACGGATATAAAACAGGGTCAGGTTAGCCTCCCTTTAAATTGGACTATTTTCTCTTTTGCTTCTGAATCTACCAGATTCTGCCATTTGTGTTCCTTCTAAGCCAGATTGGCCAATTAAGTCATCAATGACCCATGGACATTTAAGAGCAGCTGATAAAGAAGTTGAATGAAAATGATAATTGCATCAATTTATCCATACTGTGGACTTTAATATATCCAGGTAGACAGACACAACCTTTTTCTTTTACTCTCAGATTTTCAGTGCAGTTTCTTAATCAAATTCAAAGCACCCATGTGTTCATTTTCCATCTCTAGCATTTTTCAATTTTCTCGTCTTCTACCTGAGGCGCTGCTGACTCAGAGGCCAACGTCTCCCTTGTGCTGCCCTTATAACCCATTCTACTTTTATTACATCTGCCACCTTTCCCCGGTTATTTGATTTCATCCCAAACCTTTCCTTTTTTAGCCTGTTGTTCTAGTTCAGTTGCTACTTAGAAGTATCAAATAAAAATACTCAACCATCCCAGAAAACATGAACAAAAATATCTAACAAAGTGGCAACACACTACCAAGAATGACCAGATACTCAAAACAGAGGTTGACAATGGCAATAGCATTTAGGCTTATATGCTGCCCCATAGTGGTTTAGCACACTCTCTGGGCAGTTTATGATGTAGAAGCATTATTTGCACATTGCCCGCAACAATCTGAATTGTCATTTTACTGACCTTGGAAAGCTGAGTCAACCTTGAGCCCATCAGGACCGAACTCCAGGCTATATTGCAGGTCAGAGTTTGCCTGCAATATTGCACTTTAACCACTGTGCCACCAAGGCTCCTTCAACATGTCAATGTGCATGTTGCTGTATATATAAATTATTCAGGGGTAAACTCCACAAACAGGCAGGAAATTAGGGTTTGATGGAATTCAATTGCTGGGAACAAATGATCTTTCCAAATTCTCCACCAAATATGGAGGTAGAAATATCGGGTGGATGGTTCTTTTGAATTGCCCAAGGGATATTGACGGAGGAGAGCCATGTTAATCTAGGGTGGCAAACATCAGGAGAAGTCTGATAGCATCTTTTCTGACTAACACATTTTATTACAAATGGCATCTAAGCTGACTTGTTGCAAAGGATGGAGCAATTCTTCAGCAATTTCTCAAGATTGGGATAATTCCCTCTTCAGCAGCCCTCAAGATGATGGACAGAAAGTTGTAAGTGGAAAGAAGAGCAGATAATAGAAAAGACCCCTTGACTCCTTTGTAATAAAACAGGATTCAATACTCCTTCCATCTATTGTCATCTTACCAAAATTCATCCTTCTTAATGTGATCTTCTCATTGATTTGTTAGAAGATTATATTGCACGATCCTCAGTGTTCTCTGAGATTGGTTGTTTGCAATCAGCCAAGCTCAGAGAGCACCAAGGATCCCACATTCAATCCTGGGCTATAAATATCTTCTTCTTTCAGTCTATATTGCTTTTCTTCAGAGTCTTCACTTCTACAATTTTCCCCACCACAGCAACTGTAGCTCATAGGATGGGCTGAGAGATCATGACTAGCCCAAACTCAACAATTGTGAGGTGAGCTTTCATGGCCAAGGGTGGATTTGGATCTGAATCTCCTCCAATCCTGATCAAATACCTTAAACCCCTACACCATCCTGAAATATAAAAGGGAATATTTCTTTCACAAGAAGGACAGAGAACTGTCAGGGGGGAAATGCAGGATAATTTCTTTGCCTGGCATTCATTCAGACTGGTGCAATTGGCTTCTTGTGAGGACAGAGTTCTGCACAAAATGCTAGGAAAAGAAAACATATCTCCTCAAAGACCCCACAGAATAACAGACTTGGAAGGGACCTTGGAGGTCTTCTAGTCCAAACCCCTGCTCAAGCAGGAAACACTATACAATTTCAGACAAATGGCTGTCTGATCTCTTCTTAAAAACCTCCAGTGATGGAGCACCCACAACTTCTGGAGGCAAGTGGTTCCACTGGTTAATTGTTCTCACTGTCAGGAAATTTCTCATTAGTTCTAGATTGGTTCTCTCCTCGATTAGTTTTCATCCATTGCTCCTTGTTCTGACTTCA
Source organism: Protobothrops mucrosquamatus (assembly GCF_001527695.2). NCBI lineage: Eukaryota > Metazoa > Chordata > Lepidosauria > Squamata > Viperidae > Protobothrops > Protobothrops mucrosquamatus. Next base: position 402,854 of record NW_015387510.1, on the reverse strand, counting down.
GGTGCTTTGCAAAATAGGTTGACCCCCTCTTTTTTGTGGCAACCCTTCAAATATTGGAACACTGCTATCTACCACTGAATTTTCTCAGGCATTTGTGTATTTTGACTTGACCAGAAATATCAGAAGACAAATGTGGATCCCTGCCTTTGACTTTTTAAAGACTGGCTAAATTTAGAAATACTCAGCCTTGGGCATACTTTCCCATTAATAAGCAACTAGAATTATGGTAATGAACTTTTCCTAGCTAGCTCACCCATTTAGAATTGAGCATATTGCAGGTGTCCCCACAAAATGACTGCCACTGAGAGAATTGCCTAGGCACAAAATGGCTGCCTGCATGGCTTCAAAGCTAAATTATTGAAGTGTATTTTTTATTTATTTTATTCAGTTTAGAATGCTACCCAATTCCAACCAACTCTCCCCTTCTTCTAGCTTCCCAGGGTGCTTGCAACCAGCCATTATCCTTTGTGTGTGTTTGTAATGTTGGATGGATACACACACTTCCACACGTAATACCATTTTCATTTTCTAAAACATTACTACAAGTTATCCTCGACTTATAACCTCAACTGAGCCCAAAATTTCCATTGCTATGCAAGGCAGTTGCTAAGTGAGGTTTGCCCCATTTTACAACCTTTTTGCCACAGTTGTTAAGTGAATCACTGCAGCTGCTACATGAATCAAGCAGTCATTAAGCGAATCTGACTTCCCCATTGACTTTGCTTGTTGATAGCTAGCTGGGAAGGTTACAAATGGTAATCACATCACCCCAGGACAGTACAACTGTCATAAATGCATGCCAATTGCCAGGTGCCTGAATTTTGATCACGTAACCATGTGGGTGCTACAATGGTTATAAGAGTGAAAACCAGTCAAAGGTCACTTTTTCAGTGCTCTTGTAACTTCAAATGGTCACTAAACAAATGGTTGAAAGTCAAGGACCACCTGTATAAGGCTTAAGTAGAGCTCAAAGGCCTATTGTAAATATAAAATAATATTTTATATTTATATTTACAATGGCCTTTTGTTTGGTGGCATATTAGCCTCCCACTGAAAAAGAGATTTTTTTTAAAAAAAGAATTGACTATATCATATGGGGAAGGCACTTTATCAACCAGCCAGCTGACCCAGCCAGCTGATGGTGTTGTTCTTAGGATGTAGAAGGCAAGGCTGGAAGCATGATGGCGGGGGGGTCTTTCTCTCCCAATATATAAGGTTCTGTATACTCCTAAAGTTCTAAGGTTCTAAGACTTCTAAAGGAAGGGGAAGGAGGAAAGAAGAGAAAATACACAAACTGAGGGTCTTGCATTTAGCTGACAACCCTTGGTTTCTAGATCAGACATCCATCTCATAACTGCCTGTTAGAGCATCAGCCCCCTAATTTTGGGCACCAGGGACTGGTTTGTGGGAGGGCAGCACCCCCCTCAGAGAAGGAAATATTTCTTAATAGCCCCAAGTTTTTCTTAATAGCCCCAAGCAGAAACTAGGCAGAGGCCAGCTTTTAGAAATGCATATGTGATAATCCTTTCAGAAAGGTTGGAGCCAGGAAGCTAGAAGCTGATGAGATTAGAAAGACAAAGACCCCTAAAATCTACATCCCCCACCCAAACTCTAAGGAGAGGAAACATGACCATTAGGACATAATAGGATTAACCCACCAATATAAAAAGGACACATTGAACCTCAGGTCAAAGCTCATGCCACAGGAACAGGAACTCCAAACACAAAAGCCCAAGAAGGTATAAAAACCCACCACTCCCAGCAACATGTGGTCAGCTGCTCCAGAGCCACATGTCTTGTGATTCTGCTCTTCAATAAACTACAACCTTCTTTCTAAAGCAGTCTCCATTTTGTTTATTCCCGGCTTGGACTGGACCCTGATGAAGATTTTTCTTTCAACAGGTTCCTTGGAGAAAGGTTTTTCCACAGACTGGAGGGGACATGCTTTTTGCATGTTGCCTGCACCCTGTGGATGGGGCTTTGCTTGTTTGCACGGCCTGGTTGCTGGCATGCCACAGAGTGGTGCCGGTCCACGGACTTGGGGTTGGGGACCCCTGTGTTAGAGCATTTATGCACAGAGCTAGTAGATCTGAAGATCCATCAATTCCCACGATAGACAAATGGATGGGAAAAGTAATGGAACTGGCTGAAAAGGCAAAACAAGCTGTCCTAATCAAGAAAAACAATGCATCTAGCTTTGTTTCCGCTTGGACACTGCTTCTAGACTTGGTACTTGAAACAGAAAAAAAAATATGAAACCTTAATTTTGGGTTTTGATGATGAGATTAGCTTGTTGTTATAGAAAGGGCTAGTGGTTACAAATTATATGAGAGTAAAACGTTGAGACTGCAATTTTGCTTTGTAATTTACTGGACTGAAAAAAGTTGGAAGTTGCTGCTTTTAAAAAATCTTTCCTCTTCCCTTCACATCTCTTTTCTATTTCCTTTTCCTTCCTCACTTTCCCCATGTCTTTATTTTCAATTGTATTTTATATTAAGATAAACATCAATAAAATCTTTGAAAAAAGAGCTGGACTGTAAAAAGCTGGATGACTTCTAAATGGAGTGCTGGATTTTATAGATCCAGCAGTCCATATATAACATTTGCATCATTCTAAAAAAAGCCATTCTCAGTCCAGATGGAAAACCTCTTGAGAGCACCAGATTAGAAAAAGGCTTGTTTTAAACCCATCTTAATTTTAGCCTGGTGGGGGTGGCTGGGGTTATTTAGGGTTCCCCCCCTTCTGTTTATCGCTGTGAACACCAGATGGCACTAAGAACTTACAATTTTACTGATCATTTCTGGGGCTGATGAGGGTGGGGGTATAAGAATGGAGTGTCTTTGTACAGGTCAGTGGGATTCTATGCAAATATCTGGAAAATTATATATTGATCCTTCCCTAATGCTGAAGAATGCATAGTTGCATCCCACAAGTAAGCCGAAGTTAATTGGTTTTGGGAACATTGCAGCTTTATATTAGGTTTTCTCACTGCTGAATATTTCAGAGAAATGTAGAATCGCTGCATAATGGATGGTTATAAAATAAAACCAAAGATTAAAATACTGTTAAGACTATTAACTTATTTTATCCCTCAGCATAGCTTCAAAAATATACTTTTTCTATTTGTTTCTCTAGAGTTTACCGATTTCATATACTTCCTGCTGACAGTTTTTTGGTAATTGTTGTTTTCAACAAATCTACTGTTTTATTGTTTTTCTATATTATGATTTCAGGACCAATTCTATTTTTAAAATTTATTTGATTTCTAAAATGCAAGAGGTGGTAATGAACAAAAGACCACTTGGGTTAGCTAAAAATTGCTTCATCCTTCAATCCAAATCAGATTTAGCTGGGTGTAAGTACAGACATGGAGACAAGCAGGCTTCTGTACAAAGTAATAGAGCCTCTTCTGTGTAAATTAAGATTCTGTGGGTTCACATTTCATACTGATCCGTAACATGATTTGTTGAATTTTTGCTTAGCATCATATGTGAAGTTAGACTCAAGATTCTTTTAAGCTCAGTGTGTTATGAAACCCCAGCTGATTGTGCTTTATTTAATAAACCATGGCTAAACAAACCATAGTTTTTATATAGCATAGAAATAGAAACCAGGTGCAAAACTAACACAGTAATGCACAATTCTTTTAAAGGAATATTTCCTCACCAAGTCATTTTACATGTGTGTGGGTTTGCAGCTGGTCTCCACATGTAGCAAAATGCTGTGATAGTACCTATGTTGGCAGAATCGATTACAGAGTCCAGGTGAGGAATCTATTTTTATATTGCCACAACTTCTCTCTCAGATGCTCTTAGAAATAGCTTCAGCACAATCTCAGAAAGAGAATGCTACTTTGAGACTCTAGCTTTGATTTATTGTAATATTGTGGTAGGTCTCCACTGAAGCCCTGAAGCCCTGAAGTTTTAAAAAGATTACTGTCTAGATTTTCTTTGCAAGTCTTCAGGCAATGCTAGGAAAGAAGGTAACAAGGATGTCTACATTAATCTTCAGTGAATTCCCTGCTAGCATGTTGGCCTCAAAGCAGCTCTTTTCCAGCTTGTGTATGACCTTCAAAAATTGTTGGACTGAAACATCCATCTTTCCTAACTATAGCATGGTGTTGTTGTCATAGGTTATGGTCGTGGTTTACAGAAATCTAGAAGTCTAGATAGAAATATAGTCCAGCAATATTTATAAAAATCAAGTTTGGAAAGCGCTTGGTGAAGAATGGATTCAGACATAGAATATTGCAGAATCTGTCCCAGCTTGTCTTGGTTCCAAATGATAGAAAACTAGCACAGGACAGGAATATTATCCTTTTCCTGAATGTCCAAAAGCTTTATTTGAAGAAGATGCTTTGATTTATTCTTACAAGTCTCTCTCCCCCCTCCCCCCATCCATGTGTCTCGACATGAAGTAGTCTTGATCAAGAAAAGGTAACCCTTCAGTAGCTGGAGGAGGTACTCAAACAAACAAAAATTAGTGGGCTCCTGGAAATAGGATGATGACATAATGACATCATTATGTCATCAACCAGTTACTGCATGCCAGCCATCTTTTTTCTGATTGATGTGAACTGGGGAGGAATATACATTTTTATAGATATACTAGCTGCACCTGGCCATGCGTTGCTGTGGCTCAGTCTGGTAAAAGCGTGTGTTGCTTTTATGTGGCGCTGTTTTTCCAAAAAAGCATATCTTTACCTGTCACAGGTGTGACATCTATATAATAAGGGTATATAAAAACACGCGGGTATTCGAATGCAACATTGTGTCAAAATTTCAAAGCAATCGGTGAAGAACTTTCGGAGATTTAAGATTTTGAACAAACGAACATTTACATTTTTATTTATATAGCTAAAGTCAATATAAGACTTCTATTTTCCTTCTATTTTTCCTTCTATTTTACTTCTCAAAATCAAAATTAGACTGCTTATTTTGGATGGGTTAGTGCCAATCTTTGGTGGCTGTATATTGGGGAATTTTGGGGAGGACAACTTACAAACTGTGATCTACAATTTTCCCCTTTCTAGTCTTGAGACTCTGGCTGGCTGACCTCTAGTGTATATCATTCCCCTTTTGGATAAGTGAACCATAGAATCATATGATTGGAAAGCCCTTTGAAGCTCTTCTAGTCCAACCCTTGGCCAAAGAAGAAATCCTCATACCATCCCATTGGTTTAAGCCAACCAATCATGGCTTAAACATCCCCATGACCCCAGGAGGCAGGCTGTTTCATTGATTAATAACTACCACGGTCAGGTAATTCCTCCTTCTTTTGGATTTGACTGGCCTTTGTAAAGCTTCCATCTGTTGGTTCTTCTGCTTTTTTACTACTTTTTCCCCCCACTATGGGGAATAAGTGCATCCCCTTCCTAGCCTTTCAAGTATTTGAAAACTGCACCCATCTGTCCCCTGAACCTTCTCTTCTGTGTAAACATACCCAATTCCTTTAACCATTCTTCAAAGGATTTAGCCTCCAAACCCTTCATGTCACATTTATTCACACTCTTTCTAATTTCCTAGCACCTTCTTGTACTACGGCAATGAAAACGGGAACACAATATTTCCAAGGTCAGTCTGACCAGTGCAACATCAAGCAGAGTGATCATTTGCTATGATTTTGACACTACCTCTCTATTGATGCAACCCAAGACTGCATGAGCACTTTTGGCAGCTGCCACACACTGCTGGCCCAGTATGGCAGAATCATAACCTTGGCACCCCTCCAGATTATTGTTAGGCAGTTTCATGTATTTGGCATGCCAAAAAACATCAACAGCAAATAGGCATCAAGCCAGATAGGGGTATTGCCTCACTGAGACTTCAGCTGGCTCCAAAGAAAAAATACAGAGCAACTTCTCATTGTAATATGTGCCAGCCAAGAGCAGACTGATTCTTGCATCAAACACAAAACAAAACAATTTGAGCAGCCAACAAGGTCCATCAATGCAATAGTTTGCTGGTTCTTCTAGGTGTAGCTCCCCAGTTGGATTGGTCTGAAAATGTCCCAAAGATTTGCAATTCCTGCATTCATTTAAAACAATTAGGGCATTAATTATGGCACCTAACATTATAGCAGATGAGTCTCATAGTTCACAGCTGTCTTCTCTAACAACCTGAAACCATTTTTCAGTATTTGCCCACCTGAGGAGGTCTTCTCTCTATGACTGATGGTTGGGTTGGCCATTTCTGAATCTTGATTTATGACTTAAAGATCCTGCCAGCTTCCTATGTTTCCACCTAGATTTCTCAATTAGCAGAGCAAACTTAGTTCTGTTCAGAAGAAAATCCCTTTAGATTCATGCATAAGTCAGTATGGGACTGGAACCTAAAACTTAAATATTTAATCAAAGCAATGCACATAATGAGTCAAATAGCAGGTATGATGTGCATATCTAACACAAGTACATGGGAATAAGTGTTCCCATAGAGCAGTGATGGCGAACCTTTTAGAGACTGAGTGCCCAAACCGCAACCCAAAACCCAATTATTTATCACAAAGTGCCAGGGCCGCATCAGCATTGTGGTGCCCTCGGGGGGTGAGGGGTGTGGCCCACTGGGTGAGCGTGACTGCGATGTTCATGGCAGACTGAATGGGCATGGCCAGGGTAGGCGTGGTCACCTTGATGTTGCTCATGGGGGGATGCCTATGGGGGCTGGGCAGTATTGGGGGAGATCCAGGGGGTCTCTGGTGGGTTGGGCGGTGGGCAGAAGGCTTGTCCTGTGGGATGAGGCAGGGGGTAGGGCGGGTGTGCCATTGCTGCAGGGCAAGGTGAGGCAGGGGTGGCTGCTGCCTGACCCTATCAGCCCCCACACACAGAGGCCAGCAAGTGCATGGGGGCGTGCTTTACCACCTCTACTCGAGCTTGCTAGCCAGCTGCTTCATCTCCTTTGTGCTGGGTGGGGCTGCCGCTCCGGGTGCCAGCGGAGGCCTAATGGACCTGCGCGAGCTGGCAGCGGTGGCAGCAGGTGTGCCCACAGAGAGGGCTCTGAGTGCCGCCTCTGGCACGTGTGCCATAGGTTCGCCATCACTGCCATAGACCATTCCCTTTTTTCTCTCAACTCTCTAAAGTCTGCAGCAACATTTGCATTATCCCAAAAAACAAAGAAACGATGTTTCTCGGTTCAGATTTTTTTTAAACTAATATGCAAATGTAATTAATAAATGTATTGCTCCATCAGTCAAAAGTCAACTGGTTAATTGATTAAAATGCCTGTGCTCGCAGTCTATAAATGTGTGAAAACCAGAAGTTTCTTTTCCCTCTTTTCGCTTCCATCACAAATGTGCGAAGCTTAGGAGAAAAATTCCTCAGGAGCAGAATGCAAGTATGGGCACTGCCTTAAGAAAATAAAATGAAACAAAGTGAGAGGATGCAATGAGAGGGGAGTTAGTACAGGCATATGACAGTCTTGGTGAAGAGATCAAAAGAAGGAATCTTTTAAGTTACCAGGCCTTTTTAAAGCATCCTTCTAAAGCATTCTTTGTTAGAGCTCTTTGAAGACAGTGGGATCTTTAGGAATCAGGACAGGGAGAAAGGTGCTATATTCAAAAAAGGAAGGCTGGTGAAAGTCTTCCTCTAAGAATCAATGCCTTTATGTCTGAAAATGATCCATTTAGCACAGGGGTGTCAAACTGCCGGCCCATGGGCAGGACGCGTCATCCCAAAACCGCGCCCACCCCATTGCCGGCAATGGAGAAAAAGTTCCAATACGTCGCGTGACGTCACGTGACGTCACGAGTTTGACATGCCTGAGTGGACAATGAGAAGCAAAAATAGCAGGTTATCATAGGCAAACATTTTCCCAGCTGAAAAGAAGGTCTGGATTCTGCAGAGATTTTGTGTTATCTGAGTGAATCTTGTTGTTTTCTCAATGTGTCATTTGAGAGAGAGTTCAATCATCTGCTCTTCTTGGTGAATAAGAGGAGAAAATGTGACTCAAAGCCAAAAAAACAGAGGTAAAGAAATATTTTAGTATTATCAGTGCTTTTTTTGTTAAAAAAAAAAAAAGTGCTGGAACTTACACATGTCATACAACCTGCCTTGCCTACCCTACAAGGTTCCATCCAAAAAAGGTGCCTGAACTCCGTTCTGGGCGTTCTATGACAAAAAAAAGCCTTGAGTATTATTATGTTTTCACCCATGGGATTCCATGCAGCAATGAACTGCATAGAACAGAACAGGGATGGGCAGTTATCAGCACAAACAACCCAAGAACTGGGCCTAGCTTCCAAAGCAGTTGGATTTTTTTTTAGCTAGACTTATCAAATTGCAATCACGTTGGTAAGTGACAATTGATCAAAGGCCTGATCCAAGTTAATTTGCAAGGAAATACAGTTAGTCCTCAATTTACTATCATAATGGTGCCTGTCCATAATGGTCACAAATTGTAATAGCCATAAAACAGGTCGGTCAGATGACTAAATGATTTTACAATGTTTTTTACTGTGGGCATTAAGAAACTCACTGTAGTCATTAAGTGAATTTGCAGTTGTTAAGTAAACCAATGGGTAAAGTTTTGCTGAAAACTGAAAGTAACTGCCAGTTCTTGGCAAAACCATCATGAAACATTGTCACATGACCCTGGAATGCTGCAAATGGCCAAAAAGGAGCCATATTGCCGAATGCCCAAAGTGCAGTCATGTGACTGTGCAGGAGGGAGCAACTTTGGATCCAGTTTATAAGTCCCCATTTTCAGGTCTATCATTACTCCAAACAGTTGCTAAGTGATTGCTAGTAAGTCAAGGACTACCTGTAAGAGGGATGTTATCCTCTTACAGGAAACGTTAGAAATGTATTCTCATTCTGCAAGTTCTATGGATTCTTTAAAAAATGATGATCTAACACACCAAGAAATGCTTTGGGATGATGATAGTGAAGAAAATTCAAACTGGGTTTTCCCTCAAATGGGCTGGGCATTGCAGATGAGCTTATGAACACTTTGCTTCGGGAGTTTTGAAATAAATGTATGGTTTGTATGCCTCTCTTAGGGAACAGCCTCTCTCCAAAACTTCAGTGTGCCTCAGGATCAGCTGTCAAAAGTTTTGCAAAACAAAAAACTTGGCCAGCCTTTAGTGTCAACTGGCAGTGCATTCATAGGGCAAAGGACCTTTGGTCTTCCTTTCCCCCCCCCCCCCTTCTTCTTTTCTCTTGTGGGTCTCAAAACCTCTAAGTCAGCAAGCAAAGAGGAATCATGACAAATAACATCTGGTACAATGAATAATAATAAAGCCTAAGAAAGAGATTTAGGACTAGGGGAGAAGGGGGGAAAGAATCTATAAAGTCAGTGATGATTCAGCAGTGCTGAAAAGCTGCTGAGCACACAATTTCTGAGGGTGATAGATGGGCACATGGCAGCATGGATCAGATGGTGTTTTAAAAGGATTGTCTGAATCCCGATTCCCTTTGCCTCGTGCTTTTTCATAGAAATTGCCTGTCAGGGGCAAGATTTGCAAAAGGAGATTCATGGCATGTTCCCACTGCTGCCTTTCTCAAAAGTAGCTCCACTGCATTCAGAAGGGCTACTCTGAGGAAACAGGTCAGAGGGCTCCACAGATGTTGCAGGGTTGTGCTGTCAATCTGCCAGGCCTGTCCGACAATCACAAAAGAACTCCATGTGGACAGGATAAATGCTGCTCCAGACCGGCTTGTTAAAATGCATTGGAAGCTTCTTTGTGGTTGATTCATTTCTGTCCCAAGGCTCTCTGAGACCATCATCCCCCACAAAAAGGCAATTTATAACAAGTGGTGAAATCCAGCCAAGATTTTCTGGACTAAAGAGCTGAAGTGATTCAAAGCTGGCAGAATCTTTCAATGCTGCTACATGTTATAAACGTCTGGCAGATCTCATCTGGTGTCTCAGGCTAAATTGGAACAGAAATTCAGGAAGGAACACCAGTTACAAACTAATTTCATGTCTAAAGAGATGGTAAAATGTTTATTCTTCCTTTTATTGCATACTTGTTTACAGCGGAGGATCCAAAATTGGGCTTGTCAAACCTACATTGTTTTTTATAGCACACCCAAGGTTTATTAACAAGAGCCAAATGCAAAAGAAATACATTTTGAATTAAAGATCAAGCTGATTTAGAGCACAGATTGGTTATGTTCATACAATATCTCGACCCTGCTTTAAAAAAACACAGTATCTCTGTTCTGGTCAGACCCCACCCAGATATATGGGGCACAATAATTCAAAACAGTAACAAATAGAAGCAAGTCCAAGGGTGGGTTTTCAAGATGGTGAAGGGTTTGGAAATCAGTCCTATGAGTAACTGTTAAGGAAGTGGGAATGTTTGGTCTGCAGAAAAGACAACTGAGGGGAGATATGGCATCTGAAGACCATGCAAAAGAGGTGATGGACATTTTCTATTGTGCCAACCAGAAACAATGGGTTAATATCTCAAGGGAGCACATCAAGAGTAGATATCAGGGGGAACTTTCAGACAGCACAAGCTGTTCTTTAGTGGACTAGACTGCCACATGAAGTCACATGTTTACCTTCACAAGAGGGCTTCAAAGGAGATCCTCTGTCAGCGATACTCTAGTGCGATGCTTCCTAAACTTGGGCATATTACCCAAAATTGGGTAAAAGTGATTTTTCTTTGGGTAACAACACATGAAACCCATTACCCATCGTGACAAGGACATTTAAATTGGCTTAAAAGTTACTGCATGTAAAACACATGTGAAAAGTTCCCAAAGTATTTTTAATAAGACACAAATAGATGAAATTAGCAATGGTAATTTGTTTAAAGGACATAAAGATCATTCAAAAAGATGAATGATATCTTTGAATGAATGAATTCAAATTCATTCAAACATGAATGAATGAATTCAAATTCATTCAAACATGAATGAATGGGTGCTCCATCACTGGAGGTTTTCAAAAAGAGACTGGACAACCATATGTTTGAAATGTTATAGGGTCTCCTGCTCAAACAGGGGGTTGGACTAGAAGACCTCCAAGGTCCCTTCTATGTTCTATGTTCCATGACAGGGTTCCCGAACTTCTAGGCTGTGGCCCACTGGGCCATAGAAATGGTGGGTGAACACTGCACATATGAAAGTGGTATGTGCACATGAAATCATCCCCTCTCTCCCCCCCCCCATTGCTGCCACCTCCGCTGTCTCTACTGGTCCACCAAGCCAGAAAGGTTGGAGACCACTGTTCTATGTAGTCCTTGAGTTACAACCATTCCATCCAAAGTTACAGTGGTGTCTAAGGAAGGGACTTATGACTGGTCCTTGAAGTTTGATAAGACTTTTGAAAGGTTTGGGGTAATGAAGAAAAAGGGTGGGAAACAATGCTATAGTAGACTACACTGAGAGTTGATGTCTAAAGTCCCTTCCAAATCTATAATTCTATATTCATATGCTATGCTGAAATAATAAAACCATATTAACACAATATGACAGCCTGATCTATCCATCATGTTAAGATAACGGCTGGGTTTCAACCATATACAAAACCACAAGTTATATCAGTCCTGTTTTAGCTTAGATAATATATTATGCAAATTCAGTAACTGACCGCAGGGATTCTTTTTTTTCCCAGTACTGTAACTAAATTCAGTTTACAGTCTTTTCACACAAAAAAATCATTTTTAGGTATTCTGACCTTTCATTTTTCATTTTAGTGAGATGAGAAAAATCATTTGTAGCTGCGATCATTAAGCAATTGAGAATTGGAAATTTTTCCTCATCTACTGAGAATTATGTGGGCATCTACTGATAGATTCTGATCTATATTCTGTTCACGCAGACTAATTGTGCTGTAAGCAGCCCAGTGGGTTTGCTATAGGCTGAATAAGCATTTAAGATCGGTCTTTGAACAGATCTTTAAAATAAATGAGGCTGCAATGTATCATTGATTAATCTAATAATCAATTAAAACAATTTTAGTTCAAGTTGATAAAGCAAACAATGTATATATTTAATAAATGTCAATTATTTTTAAGTCAAAAACTCATAAAAATTGCAAGTTTTTATTATAGTCAGCCAAATGCTTAGGTTGGGTTTGGCATTTTTGTCCAGCTGTGGAGTCCTTCCCAAGAACCTGGGATAGGCAGATGTTATTCAGTGATGTTAAAGATATTATCGCAGGATATATCCTATTCCAAGTAAAGCTATCTTTTGCAATTGACCAATGGTGAATTTGTCACTGCCGATCGTGTTCACGTGATGCTCCAGTTTTCTGGGATTGCACTCAAAGTGCCTATTACTATTGGTACTGCTATTACAACTAGTAGTACTACTACTATTAATTTTATGTTGCTGCTACATTACTTATACTAGTAGTAATAACATATAATTAATATCTTTTTAACACAATTCCTGTTGCAACAGATGCACAGATAATAAAAAAGCTGACAGATTTGCTGGAACTTCAGCTATATTGATTTAGGAATCCTGGGAACCATAGTTCACAGATGGATGCATGGAATATTCCAGAAAGGCTAATTCACCATACACTTTTGTTCTTTGGTAATAGTTTTGCTTTTATACAGATTCCTAGTGCAATTTTTGATACATTTATCTGGAAGTAAATCTTACTAAATGGATCTTAATGGCCAAGACTGGTGTACCAGAAGATTAAAGTTCACTCATTGTTTAATTGGCAAGGTAGCTGAATCATTAAATTTATCAGATTCTTTAGACAGCAGGTGGGCTATCAAGGTTTCAGATAAACAAATAAATCTGTTAACTAAAGCCGTTTCAGGCTTATAATAGCACTGGTATTCGTAGGTGGTTAGGATTCGTTAGGGAGAAACAAGATTAGATTAAATCTAACCAAAATGGAATTGCTATTTGTAAACATCTGGCTATTTCTTAACATCACTCCCAGTAATTATTTTAGATGGAGTCACATGAGAGGTAACACACACACACACACACACACACCAAGATCTCAGTTCTTCTAAGCCACAGATAGAAACCATATCAGTGGGATTTTCACTTAGCTTTGGCTGATGTGTCAGTTACAGCCCCACCTGGACTTAGAAGTCTGGTGACAATAACTGCTGTCTTGATCACTTCTTCAACACCCTCTAGTATGCAGTCACCTTTGAAGATAATAATAATAATGATAAAGTTGGAAGGGACCTTGGAGGTCATCTAGTCCAACCCCTGCTCAGGCAGGAAACCCTATACCATTTTGGACAAATGGCTGTCCAGTTTCTTCTTAAAAACTTCCAGTGTTGGTGCATTCACCGCTTCTGGAGGCAGGTTGTTCCACTGGTTAATTGTTCTAACTGTCAGGAAGTTTCTCCTTAGGTCTAGGTTGCTTCTCTCTTTGGTTAGCTTCCACCCGTTGCTCCTTGTCCTGCCTTCAGGCACTTTGGAAAATAGCTTGACTCCCTCTTCTTTGTGGCAGCCCCTGAGATATTGGAACACTGCTATCATGTCCCCCCTCGTCCTTCTCTTTGTTAAACTAGACATACCCAATTCCAGCAACCATTCCTTATATGTTTTAGCCTCCAGTCCCGTAATCATCTTTGTTGCTCTTCTCTGTACTCTTTCTAGAGTCTCAACATCTTTTTTACATCGTGGTGACCAAAACTGGATGCAGTATTCCAAGTGTGGCCTTACCAAGGCATTGTAAAATGGTATTAATACTTCACGTGATCTTGATGACTTGCAAGCTGCAACTGTGTGGTGGAATCAACAACTGAAAGGAAGGAGACCCTGGTAAGGTAAGTTAAGACATATTCCAGCTTGGACTGCATAAGGGAGAGGAAGCATATGAGATCAAACACTTAGGACTATACCAGGCATTCCCAAGGAAAGACAAACAGCCTGGTGAAATTCTTGTGAACTGGTGAATCAACAATAAAGAACGATGTTGACCTAAACCTTAGAGCTGTTCTGGTTGCTTGGGTCTGAGAAAGTAGAAAAAGTGTCAGCCAGATTGCTAATAGCCAGCCCACTCTTGCAGACTAACACTTATTTGACATATTGTGTTGGCTGCCAGTAGTCTTCTGGACTCAAAGTACAAAGCCCTATATGATACAGGACAGAAATATATTAGGAAATGACTTGCTAAAAGTGGCTGCCTTCATGACAGGTGCAAAGAGCGTGAACCAAATGACAGTCCTTTCAGTGGGTAAACGACACACTGTGTAATACTCTGCATGGCTCTAACTATGCTAGTATTTTACCAGACTGTGATATTCTGCTCAAGCTTGTTTTTGATCTTGGTTCCACTCAGGGAGAACCATCAATAGCTATATTACACTGTATTGTAATTATGGGTTTTTTGCTTTTGATACTAGCTTTGTTTTGGATGTCCTTGATGTGCATTGATTGCACTTTCTATCAGGGCAGTGCAAAATGAAATCAATCAATCAATAAACGTCCCGTGGAAGACAAAAATAGTATTGTAGTGGTATCTAGTCAATACCTCAACCTACATTTATGTAATATAAAAAGAACTGTTACCAGTGAGATACTTATACCACATCGTTTCCAAATTCTGAAGAGCACTAATTTTAGCATGCTTCAACAAGAGCCCAATACAAAGAAGTCCCCTACAAACAGAGACTGTAACAGAATAACAGAGTTGGAAGGGAACCTGGAGGTCTTCTACTCCAACCCCCGACTCAAGCAGGAAAACCGTCCTATACCATTTTGGACAACTTCTTAAAAACTTCCAATGTTGGAGCACCCACAGTTTCTGGAATTATTCTAACTGATTAATTATTCTAATTGTTAGGAAATTTCTCCTTAGTTCTAGGTTGCCTCATTGTGGACAAGGGGCTATTGAAACTACAGCTTATGTCCTACTATACTATACCCTCTATATAACGATTCCAGAACCTACTTTATAAGATCTGACCTGGTAAAACACCTGGGAAATTCTGCTCTTTGTTATGTACAGTTGTTGTTATCAGATCAGTATGAGTCAGTCTCCTTCAACATAGCTAAATTTTGTTATACTGCCCATAAAGGACAGACTTTGATAATTCACTGATGAACCCACCACCATTTTCAATATTCTATCTTGTTTGATTTTTACTTTTTTATTTTTAATGTGTTTTTGTTTATCAAAACAAGTCAGTGATCATAATAAAAAAATCTATCCTAATGACAGTTATCCTGGATCAGGTTCTCGGCTCAACTAGTCTAGCATTCTATTTCATACAATGGTCAATTGGATGCTTGGCTGGGCAATGATATCCATTTCACTTGTCTTTGATCCTGTATCTGTGATCCTGATCTAGATACACAGTCTCCCAAACTCCAAAAATATTAGGGCCAAAGGATAGAAATAAAGGTATGTCAGATTTGTGGAGTTCTTCGTGCTCTGTCTACTCTGCAAGAAAAGAACCAGGCATGCTTTTCAGAGGTATGGATCTCAACACCCATGATTCCCAGCCAGTATGCCTACTGTTGAGAATTCTAGAAGTTAAAGTTCATACATCTGGAGAGGGATTTCATTGGGAAGGCTGTTCACTAGGATTACAGTCTCTCTTCCTTCTGGAAAAAATGCAGAGGGGATTTTAACTGAGAAAATGGTATAGACAAGATACATTCACTGCCATTTGATGTAAACATATCATTTGGTTTTGTTTATTGCTATAATTCATGCACTTCTTGGATAGCACCTCCAGTTTATTTGTGAGATATCAAGTTTTCCTCCAATGATGCCCTTTTTTTAGTCTGTAACTTTTGTTGAGCACAGGTTATCTAGACAATGGGATTCCTTTTAAGCTAAGAACCAGATTCTGCCAGAAAACCATGAAATAAATCTGATACAGTAGCCTTCCCATCATGCAGTGGGATAATTTGGCTTGGCAATGTAAATGTAATCCCCAGCAGATGAGAAAAACATTAACATTTTTTCCCCTCCTTGGGTGCCAAATGGTTAAGCTCTTATGTGTCTCCCAGACCTATGGTTATGAGTCATTAGAGAAAAGCTATAGAAGGCCTTCTTTTTATGTCATCATTTATTACTGTGTATTAGAAAAGTAATTGCCCACAGTGAAGGAAAAAAGATTATGAAGTAAAGTTTACACTTCGTACTTAGCATTTAACATGTGGTTGGTGAGAAGATCAGGATCATTTTCATGCTCCATATATTTGTTCTTTTATTCAGAAATCAGTACCAAATGTCTTTCTTTCTTTCTTTCTTTCTTTCTTTCTTTCTTTCTTNCTCCCTCCCTCCCTCCCTCCCTCCCTCCCTTCCTTTCCTTTCCTTTCCTTTTCTTTCCTTTCCTTTCCTCTCCTCAGCAGCTGCCAGTTCAGAGATACTGCTTAATTTCTTTTATCTCAAGGCCTCAGATTCTGAAGTCAGGAACATTTGATGTCGCAGGCCAGAATGAACACCAAGAACAAAATCTAGTGTCCCAGTAGGTTTCAAGGACTAGTGTTAAAGGATGACTAGCTATAAGAAAAATTCAAGAGAATAGAAGAGAAGAGGGATTGGCTGTCCTGACTTGGAAAATGAATCTTCTCCTCCCTTTTCCAATTGGAAAAAATAGCAATAATTTGAATCAATTAGATAATTGGAAAGACAAGGGAAGGGAGGAGTGCTATTTTGAAAGGCAAATTTTCACAGATTTTTCAAGAAGGTATCTGTATGCATATGCTGAAAACAGTAATCAACTCCAGATTTGGGGAAGCCAACTTAATTTAATGCCCCAATGAATTAAATATGTCAGTCTCACTGAGTCCCAAACCAAGTCTTAAAAACTAGCAAATTTAGAATCCCCAGTTTTTACATGAAAGTTTTTCCCTTTGCAACACTGCCACATGTGATGAACAACAACTACACATATTTCAGAGTCAAAGTTAAGAAGCTGGAATTATCAAAAATCAGGACGAGAACCATATATAACCACCTCACCCCAATGGAATTAACCAGCTGTACCCATGCTATGGACCCCGTTAATCAAGGAATTCTAATTGGTGAGGTCCAGGAAAAGAGCTTTTTCTGACATGGTTCCAGGCCTCTGGAACATTGTGCCCCCCCCCCCGAGGTGCAATCTGACCCACCGCTTGACCATCTAAAAGGGCCTGAAAACTGGCCTGTGGCCCCAATGGGAGCCTGTCATGCCAGAGGTGGTTAGTGGACTGAGCTAAGACACCAGCTCCACCCTATGTGTATCTTGCTCCCTTCCTTGCCATCTTTGTTAATTTTAAGTCAGTTTTGCTGTTAATATGTATTATTTTAATATTTTAATGTTTTATCTTGTTGCTTTTACTTGGTTGCAAGTGGTCTAGAGTCACCTCTAGGTGAGATGGGTGGCCTATACCAGGGGTAGGCAACCTTGGCTCTTTTATGACTTCAACTCCCAGAATTCCTGTCATAAAAGAGCCAAGGTTGCCTAACCCTGGCCTATACAATCATAGGGCTGGAAGGGACCTTGGAGGTCTTGAAGTCCAACCCCGTGCTCAAGGCACAAGGCCTTATATACCATCCCTGACAAATAGTTGTCCAGTCTTTTCTTGAAAACCTCCAGTGATGAGCACCCACAACTGCCACCTCTAAGCCGTCTCTTTGTTAGGTAAATATATCAAGTTCCTTTAGCCGTTCTTTTTAGGATTTAGCTTCCAGACTACTTACCAACTTTGCTTCTCTTCTCTGCATTGTTTTTATTAGGGTCTCAGCATCTTTTTTGTATCATGGTGACCAGAACTGGATGCAGTCTTTCAAGAATATGTTAAATAGGATTGCCTTCTCATATTCCCCTTAATTACTTCCCCTGAGATAGGGAACAGTCTTCCTATTTGAGTCATATCCTGAACCCTGATTCTTATTACATTTTGTATTCCTTGCCAGTCTCATCTTATTATGAGTATTAGCCTTCCTGCCCTGTGCCCATATAGGCTGAAAGCACCAGTTCATATTCTTCCTTAATAATAAGCTAAGTGTGCTTCCATTTTCTGCAAAATTCCTTTTTCCTTCTCAGTTTCTCAAACAGTGTTCATCTCTACAGGTTCTTTAAAATCTAACCCCTTTTATATTTTTCATTTTCATGGAAATTGCACGTGCCTGTGCTTCCAGTATCTCATTTCTCAGGATTTTTTCACCCTCTGTGACTTGTAGTCCTCGAAATTAAAACAGCACTGAAAAAAGTGACTTATGTCCATTTTCCTACTTATGACCATTGTAACATTCCCATGGTCATGTGATCAAAATTCAGACGCTTGCAATTGACTCATATTTATGATGGTTGCAGCATCCCAGGATCATGGAATCACTTTTTGTGACTTTCTGAAAAGCAAGACTTTCTGACAAGCAAGTGAAACAACCATGTTACTAACTTAACAACTGCAATGATTTACTTAATAACTATGGCAAGCAAGGTTGTAAAATGGGGCAAAACTCACTGAAGAACTGTCTCACTTAGAAACAGAAATTTTGGGCTCCATTGTGGTTGTAATAATAATAATAATAATAATAATAATAATAATAATAATAATAATAATAATAATAATAATAATAATAATAATAATAATAATAATAAAAAAGTTGAAAGGGACCTTGGAGGTCATCTAGTCCAACCCACTGCTCGGGCAGGAAACCCTATACCATTTCAGACAAATGGCTGCCCAATCTCTGCTTAAAAGCTTCCAGTGGTGGAGCATTCACCACTTCTGGAGGCAGGTTGTTCCACTGGTTAATTGTTCTAACTGTCAGGAAGTTTCTCCTTAGTTCTAGGTTGCTTCTCTCCTTGATTAGTTTCCACCTGTTGCTTCTTGTCCTGCCTTTGGGCGCTTTGGAGAATAGCTTGACTCCCTCTTCTTTGTGGCAGCCCCTGAGATATTGGAATACTGCTATCATGTCCCCCCTCGTCCTTCTCTTCATTAAACTAGACATACCCAATTCCAGCAGCCTTTCCTTATATGCTTTAGCCTCCAGTCCCCTAATCATCTTTGTTGCTCTTCTCTGTACTTTTTCTAAAGTCTCAACATCTTTTTTACATCGTGGTGACCAAAACTGGATGCAGTATTCCAAGTGTGGCCTTACCAAGGCATTGTAAAGTGGTCAAGGACTACCTGTATTATTTAAAATTTCTAGCCGTGATAGTAGCCCACCTTTTGCTTGAGTTGATTAATATCTGCCTTCCTAAAATCCCAAGGATAGAACTGGTTACTTCCATCTTTGCTCCCCTCCCTAAATGTTCCTCGTTTCCAAATAATGAAAAAAGGATCGAAATGAGGTCAAGGTGTAGTGCTATCGGGCAAGGAAAACCAGACAGTAATCCAATCAAGATATGAGATATTTTAGCATCTTTCAGAGTAGATGTGAAGGCTGAAGCTGCCAAGGCGGTTTCTTCTGGTATCACAAATATTTATGGTTACAACTTTTTCATTTCTTTTTTATTGGATTTCTAGATAGAGCACATGTGCATTACCTCTTGTTTTATCCATGAAACAACTCACAATTCTGAGTTATTTGGGCTGAGAGATACTGAAAGGCCTAAAGTGGTCAGCCAGTCAGGTTCATAGACATGCACATGTTTGAACTCAGGCCTGCTTAGTTCCAGTCCAACTGTCTGGCACGAAAGACCAAGTCCACATGTTAAGGTTCAAGTAAACTGATTTACTGCTAAAAGTCTATGCATAGGAATTTTCTCAACTAATTGTTGACACCCTGTTTAGAGTTAGATATGGGTCAATAGCACTCAAGGCGGAGGGTTGACCTTAGTTCCCTTGTGGCTATGTAGGGATTCTAGGCTGATCCCTCTTTTCACGTCACCCCAGGTTCTACCATCCCTTTACTACAACAACTTCCTAGCCCCTATGCTACCCTGGGTCTCCCATTACTTTTGATATTTATTTATTAAATGTATATGCTACCTGTTTCACTATTGAAGCAACTCTGGGCAGCTTACAACTCCATAAAAGCAAGAATAGCCTAAGGCAAATAATTCAGGTATCCTCTACATCCAAGATCAAGCCAGAAGCCAGAAGTCTAATTCTGGTAAGATAAGAGATAGAAGATTTCCATCCAGGACCTGATATATTTTAACAAGCTTGGTTGCTATATCTTGTAGCAGCTGATCTTCATTATTAGGCCTTTGATATCTGTACAAGATTCATCCCTGACTCTTCCGCCATTAGCTATTGAATACTGGCTGACAGCTGTAGAGAGAGATTTATTATCTTGCTTTGGGCAAATCTTTGAAAGCAGGCTGTGTAGTCCCCAGAGCTAAAAGTTCTGGTTTGATACCCCCACCTTCTTCTTTCAAAGACTAAGGGCACTTGCTTTGTGAGAATACCTTATAATATCCCCTTATTTTCCAAACAGCCATGACACGCAGATCAAATATATTTTCAGTTTTGAATGTAAACAATCATTTGGCAAGAATGCAAGACACCCAGTATCCAAGACCTTCAAGCATTCCAGCTGAATTTAGAGAATAGAGAATAGAATAGAGCTGGAAGGGACCATGAAGGTCTTCTAGTCCAGCCCCCTGCTCAAGCAAGAGAACCTATACCATCTCAGACAAGTGACTGTCTAGTCTCTTCTTAAAAATCTCCAGTGATGGACCGTCCACGATTTCTGGAGGCAAGCTGTTCCACTGGTTAACTGTCCTCACTGTCAGGAAGTTTCTCCTTAATTCCAACTTGCTTCTCTCTTTGATCAGTTTCCAACCATTTTTTCTCATCCTTCCCTCTGGTGCTTTGGTGAATAACATGACCCCATCTTCTTTGTGGCAGCCCCTCAAATACTGGAATACTGCTATCATGTCTCCCTATTTCTTCTTTTCTTTAGACTAGCCAAACCCAAGTCCCACAGCTGTTCTTCATATGTTTTAGTTGCTCTTCAGACTTAAAAAAAGGTTTGAGAGTTGTAGAAAAAACACTATACCACTAGTTTTAACCGACGTCATAAAGTCCACACCAGAATGATCCCAAAATATTTGGCCATGATTAAGAAACGCACTAGAACTAAGATACGAAGACAAATATGTTGGTTCCTAACATAATCGAAAAAACCAACGACGACGTGTGACGACCGAGTATCACAAGTGATCGTCTATTAGGATTCCACGGTCCTTCTCAGAGTTACTGTTTTTGAGCCAGGTCTTGCCCAGTCTGTACTTGTACCTTTTATTTTTCCTGCCTAACTGTAAAACTTTGCTTTTCTCCACATTGAAGCTCATTTTGTTGGATAGAGCCCATTGTTCAAGTTTGTCAAGATCTTTTTGGATCCTGAGTTTGTCTTCTGGGGTGTTGGCTACTCCTGTCAGTTTGGTGTCATTTAAAAATACTGTATTTTATCTCTCCTGCAGAAGTAACAACAGGACATAAGCTTTTACTTGCAAGCTTGCTTTCAAGATCAGGACTTTGGTTTTCTAAAGCCAGACAGTAAAAAAAAAGTTTTGCAGCTATGTTTTTAAATCCTTTGGATATTTATAGATGCTTTTTAATATTATAATAATATGAGATCTTTACCCAGGAAATGCTCCACAGGTAAAAAGTAGTGTTCTCTATTTCTAGATATGCACATTGAGAACTGCTCAAGAATTACCTAGAAATTAAGCCTTTTGCAGGGTTTATGAGTGATAAATTATTCTAGACAGCAAGGATTTAATATTGTAACTCAAATTTGGCATGCCCTCATGGTTTTCAACATTTGTAATTCAATAGGAAAGGCTTTGTATCTGTCATGAATTAAAATCTATCCTCCATTTTTCTGGAAATTATTATCCTTTTAAGAGAAATTTCTTTTAAAAAAGAAAAAGAAAGAAACCTCTCCTTCTCCCGGTCATCTTGAACTTCTTCAGTTCAATTAGACTACAAACTCCATCATCCCCAGCAAGGTGTTTGAGGATGTCCTATGCACACAAACCAGGGATGTAAATAGAAATAATAAATAAAGAGCACATGTGGAAGGCTTTTAGTCAGAGCAGAATGAATTGGACAGCTATTTGAAGGTACTAAAGGTACCAAAAATATACCTCTTATAAAAATATGGAGCATAAACAATGCATTCTCCTTTAAAAAGGATGGATGGGAACTAAATAATTGATTCCCAGGATACACATACAAGATTATATCGTCTACATCATATTAGTGACAAACTCCTTGAATTTGGTCATTCCAGCCGGAGACTTCATCTGACTCATTCGAGTTAAGCAAAACATCATCAATAGCAAAATGCAAGCATTGCTGTGATACCAACTGCCCATGAGGTAGTTATTGGCACCTGATGCTCCTGTTGCTTTTCTTGTTAGCGTTGTTTATTCTTAGCTGCAGAAGTGGATCCTAGCTCGGATTGCTAATTATATGCTGTATTTCTTCAAGCACCTCTGCCTCTGACAATGACAAATGTGCAAGCTTCAGCAGGGCCGTTTCCCAGCTACATCAGACAGGTTGAGCAGATCATTGTTAAGCTTTTATTCATGTTACATTTATATATGCCTGACTTCTTTCTCTTTCTCCCTCTCCCCCCTCTATCTCATCTATCTATCTATCTATCTATCTATCTATCTATCTATCTATCTATCTATCTATCTATCTATCTATCTATCTATCTATCTATCTATCTATCTATCTATCTATCTATCTATCTATCTTGTATCTTCCATTTTCTATAATCTATTTGTCTCTCTGTCTATATATCATCTATGTATCTTTCAATCATCTATCAATCTATCGGTCTATTATCCATCTATCTACCAGTCTCTCAGTCTATCTCTCTGTCTATCATTCCACCAAAACTATTAAGAGGTACTGGGGAACAAAGATAGTCTTTGGAGCTCTGCCTGTTCATTGAATCTCCAGCCATTGGTCATATATATACTTCCAAGTATTTCAATCTGGACTTACATTAGTTTGTACTCTTTCATAAGTCTTTTTTTTAATTAATTCCCTCAATATACAAAAAGGAGGAGCGGAGAAGAAATGAGAATGAGAAACCTAAAAGCAATATATATCACATGCATTCAAGCAGAGTTTTAAAGAAAATCATTTCATAATACTTATTGCAAAACACAGTGAATATAGTAGACATAATTCCTGCGTTTAAACATAGAACATAAAATAACAGAATTGGAAGGCACCTTGGAGGTCCTAGTCCAGGGGTAGGCAACCTTGGCTGACTCAGGAATTCTGGGAGTTGAAGTCCACGAGTCATAAAAGAGCCAAGGTTGCCTACCCCTGTCCTAGTCCAACACCCTGGACCTTCTACCATTCCAGACAAATGGTTGTCCAATCTCTTTTTGAAAGCCTTCAGTGTTGGAGCAACCACAACTTCTGAAGGCAAGCGATTTCATTGGTTATGTTGAAAGAAAAATCAGGTCCAGTCCAAGCCAGGAATAAGAAAACAGAGACTGCTTTAGGAAATAAGGTCCAGTTTATTGAGTTGCAGAACCACAACACCATGTGGTTCTAGGGCAGCTGACCAAGTGGGATTGGGATAGGTGAGTTTTTATACATTCTTTTGGGTTGTTTTTGGAATGCTCCAGGGGGTTGTGCATTGAGGTGGGCTTTTGTGTTCTAAGAGTGTTGGGCAACTTCTCTTGTAGCTGATGGCTAAGTCCTGTGTTGGATTTCTTGGGGTGAGGGGTTGCTGGNTCTGAATTTTTTTCCAAACTCTCAACATCTTTTTTGTGATATGGTGATCAAAATTGGCTGCAGTATTTCAGGTGTGGTCTTACTAGGGTTTTATAAACCGGTACTAATTCTTTGCGTGATCTTGATTCTATGCTTCTGTTTATACAACCAAGGATTGTATTAGCTTTTTTGGTTGCTGCTGCACACTGCTGGCTCATAGTCAAGTGATCGTCTATTAGGATTCCAAGGTCCTTCTCAGAGTTACTGTTTTTGAGCCAGGTCTTGCCCAGTCTGCACTTGTACCTTTTATTTTTCCTGCCTAACTGTAAAACTTTGCTTTTCTCCACATTGAAGCTCATTTTGTTGGATAGAGCCCATTGTTCAAGTTTGTCAAGATCTTTTTGGATCCTGAGTTTGTCTTCTGGGGTGTTGGCTACTCCTGTCAGTTTGGTGTCTTTTTAAAATACTGTATTTTATCTTTCCTGCAGAAGTAACAACAGGACATAACAATTTTTACTTGCAAGCTTGCTTTCAAGATCAGGACTTTGGTTTTCTAAAGCAAGACAGTAAAAAAAAAAGTTTTGCAGCTATGTTTTTAAATTCTTTGGATATTTATAGATGCTTTTTAATGTTATAATAATATGAGATCTTTACCCAGGAAATGCGCCACAGGTAAAAAGTAGTGTTCTCTATTTCTAGATATGCACATTGAGAACTGCTCAAGAATTACCTAGAAATTAAGCCTTTTGCAGGGTTTATGAGTGATAAATTATTCTAGACAGCAAGGATTTAATATTATAACTGAAATTTGGCATGCCCTCATGGTTTTCAACATTTGTAATTCAATAGGAAAGGCTTTGTATCTGTCATGAATTAATCTTGTGCTAAAATCTATCCTCCATTTTTCTGGAAATTATTATCCTTTTAAGAGAAATTTCTTTTAAAAAAGAAAAAGAAAGAAACCTCTCCTTCTCCGGCTCATCTTGAACTTCTTCAGTTCAATTAGACTACAAACTCCATCATCCCCAGCAAGGTGTTTGAGGATGTCCTATGCACGCAAACCAGGGATGTAAATAGAAATAATAAATAAAGAGCACATGTGGAAGGCTTTTAGTCAGAGCAGAATGAATTGGACAGCTATTTGAAGGTACTAAAGGTACCAAAAATATACCTCTTATGAAAATATGGAGCATAAACAATGCATTCTCCTTTAAAAAGGATGGATGGGAACTAAATAATTGATTCCCAGGATACACATACAAGATTATATCGTCTACATCATATTAGTGACAAACTCCTTGAATTTGGTCATTCCAGCTGGAGACTTCATCTGACTCATTCGAGTTAAGCAAAACATCATCAATAGCAAAATGCAAGCATTGCTGTGATACCAACTGCCCATGAGGTGGTTATTGGCACCTGATGCTCCTGTTGCTTTTCTTGTTAGCGTTGTTTATTCTTAGCTGCAGAAGTGGATCCTAGCTCGGATTGCTAATTATATGCTGTATTTCTTCAAGCACCTCTGCCTCTGACAATGACAAATGTGCAAGCTTCAGCAGGGCCGTTTCCCAGCTACATCAGACAGGTTGAGCAGATCATTGTTAAGCTTTTATTCATGTTACATTTATATATGCCTGACTTCTTTCTCTCTCTCCCTCTCCCCCCTCTATCTCATCTATCTATCTATCTATCTATCTATCTATCTATCTATCTATCTATCTATCTATCTATCTATCTATCTATCTATCTATCTATCTATCTATCTATCTATCTATCTATCTATCTATCTATCTATCTATCTTGTATCTTCCATTTTCTATAATCTATTTGTCTCTCTGTCTATATATCATCTATGTATCTTTCAATCATCTATCAATCTATCGGTCTATTTTTCATCTATCTACCAGTCTCTCAGTCTATCTCCCTGTCTATCATTCCACCAAAACTATTAAGAGGTACTGGGGAACAAAGATAGTCTTTGGAGCTCTGCCTGTTTTTTTTTGTTTTTTTTTTGTTTTATTGAAAATTTTTAAAAGTTTTACAACATATCTCCCCACCTCCCTCGAACCCCACCCTTCCCCACCCCCCTCCCTTCCCCCCGACTTCCCAGAGCTACACACAGGGTTTACAATACAATAATTATATTCTGTCTTAAATTATGTTACCCTTAAATTAACAAATCTAAAACATCCTTTAGCTCCCTAAACAATATA
>NW_015387510.1:372026-373094 GCF_001527695.2 Protobothrops mucrosquamatus | reverse complement strand
ACCCCCACAGCTATAAAACTGTGGGAGCTCAGGAGTTCTACCCCTATCGGGGAAGCTCTCTCCCCTCCCCTTTGCCCGGGAAGGGGATTCAAGCCGCGGAGCAGCTGTTTGACGCTGCTCCTGCGGCTTTTACGCGTCCTCGGAGCAGGCGGCGAACGAAAACGCCGCCATCGGCACAGGAACTCAAACCGGAAGTCCGAGCTCTGCCTGTTCATTGAATCTCCAGCCATTGGTCATATGTATACTTCCAAGTATTTCAATCTGGACTTACATTAGTTTATACTCTTTCATAAGTCTTTTTTTTAATTAATTCCCTCAATATACAAAAAGGAGGAGCGGCGAAGAAATGAGAATGAGAAATCTAAAAGCAATATATATCACATGCATTCAAGCAGAGTTTTAAAGAAAATCATTTCATAATACTTATTGCAAAACACAGTGAATATAGTAGACATAATTCCTGCGTTTAAACATAGAACATAAAATAACAGAATTGGAAGGCACCTTGGAGGTCCTAGTCCAGGGGTAGGCAACCTTGGCTCTTTTATGACTCGTGGACTTCAGCTCCCAGAATTCCTGAGCCAGCATGGCTGACTCAGGAATTCTGGGAGTTGAAGTCCACGAGTCATAAAAGAGCCAAGGTTGCCTACCCCTGTCCTAGTCCAACACCCTGGACCTTCTACCATTCCAGACAAATGGTTGTCCAATCTCTTTTTGAAAGCCTTCAGTGTTGGAGCAACCACAACTTCTGAAGGCAAGCGATTTCATTGGTTATGTTGAAAGAAAAATCAGGTCCAGTCCAAGCCAGGAATAAGAAAACAGAGACTGTTTTAGGAAAGAAGGTCCAGTTTATTGAGTTGCAGAACCATAACACCATGTGGTTCTAGGGCAGCTGACCAAGTGGGATTGGGATAGGTGAGTTTTTATACATTCTTTTGGGTTGTTTTTGGAATGCTCCAGGGGGTTGTGCATTGAGGTGGGCTTTTGTGTTCTAAGAGTGTTGGGCAACTTCTCTTGTAGCTGATGGCTAAGTCCTGTGTTGGATTTCTTGGGGTGAGGGGTTGCTGG
>NW_015387510.1:363829-369132 GCF_001527695.2 Protobothrops mucrosquamatus | reverse complement strand
TTCGCCACCACGGCCCTAAATGAATTCTTCTGCCTCTTCTGTGAAATGTAAGGTTTTGTGTTTGATATTAATTTCTAGACAGAGGGCCCAAATTTAATTTAACTTCAATATGTCAATAGCAAAGTATTAATATATTAAAGATGCATGTTGGGTAATTGTGAGTGGAGAAGAAGGTGCTGTAGCTGAACATATGCTAATTATATCCAACAGATTTGTATACTCTTTGACTCCATTTTCCTGTTTATAGTTTAATTTATAGTTTGATTCTCTTGCACTTCAGGATGTCTACACCGCCTCTAGCAGGGCCAGGATTGCCTTCTGGTCCATTTTCTGGGCCTCAGGGTCAGGCTGCACGAGAAGTGAACACAGCTTCGTTGTGTCGCATTGGTCAAGAGACTGTGCAGGACATTGTATTCCGCACTATGGAAATCTTCCAGCTGTTAAGAAATATGCAAGTAAGGAATCACCTGTCTGAATAATGCTATCCTATTCTCATCTCTTGTAGAAAACCTGAACTAAATTTTTAAAAAGTGCACAGTAAGAAACATTTAAGCTAAAGACATCTTTGGAATTCAGAAAATGAAGTTTTTGCCTCCTACATATTTTCATTTAAAAAAAAAACCTGCTTTAACGATTTATCTGCCTTTCTCCCTAGATAATTTACTTTTAAAATTGGAGAATCTTAGCTTCACTGAGAATATGGTAAAGGAGGCAGATAATTCTTTTCTAATTAATCTGCCTTTTGGAGAGTATTCGTTTTGAGTTCAAGATTTTTTTTTTTAAGAATGTGCTGCTATAAAGAAAACAGACCAATTGCATGACTTTTTTTTTCCTTAATGTAAAATATAACCTTCTTGCTTCTGCTTATTTGCATGTACCTTGATGGCAGCTGGTAAATGTCACTCTTTATTATTCCATAGTTGATGGATTTTGTAGGATTTTCCCATATTCACTTTTATTTCCTCTAGGAAATTCCTCCCCAGTTTTTTATATTTAAATTTTAAAATAATTCCCCTAACTTTTATTGTTTTATTTTGATTGCTTAGGATTATTTTTTTTAATATACAGTAATTCATATTTCCACTGAATCTGTAGAAAATGTCTATGTATTCAGACAGCATTCTTCTGTTAGCAATCTAGAGTTTTTACATGGACTTTTAAAAACATAGTTTACAGTCCCTTTCGTCCTAAAAAAAATATAATTTTCCAGTTGCAGAATAATACCCTTTATTCAAAATTTGAGGAAAAAATTATCAAAGAAAATTGTTTTGGCATGCCCCTTGAGTTTAGCCTGTTTATATATGTTCCGCTGATCTCAATCAAATTCTCTTAATGCAGAAATTATGAAGCTGAAGGCTGTGGCCCCTTCCACTTTTCAGGACTTTGTGAGCAAACCTAAGGGGAATCACAAATTTGGGGATACTTTTGCATACAAAGTAGCATTGATGTCAGAACTTGCTCACAATATGGTAACAAGATCAGAATTTTCTTTAACTCTTGTTATAAGGCAGAAATATTGATCCAGAATGAATATGAAAATTGGCAGTGGTCATGCTAAAAATGGAATCCCAGACTTTAGGAAGGATGCAAAATTATGCAATCACTCATGTCCCATTAAAATGTGCTTTTAAATGTGATTGTTTTATTATTACACTGTTTCAGTAACAAAACTATCTTGCTATGCTATTACATACTACATTTGGCATTACAGCAAGCGGTCACAATCAACTCCCAAGGAGCAATGGGACCACCCATAATTGTTGTTATTTGTTTGTTTGTTTATTCAGTTTCTATAGCCGCCCATCTCAGTCAAGTGAGAGTACATAATTCTTAATTCTATTATCTAAAGTAGTATTTATTAAATTATTTTCATAAAATAACTGAGTGTTAAGGAACACTGATGGCGTCAGTGAACTGATGAGCTTGAGGACCCCTGTATTAGAGGCTTCTGGGTCCCATTTCTAGGAAACAGGAGCGGGAGCACGCTAATAATAGAAGTCCTACCTGCAGACTTACTATCAGCCTTATTTTATTTTTTTTTATTTATTTTTTTTAAAGAAAATTTTATTAATTTTTATAATTAAACAATAAGTAATATGATGCATTTATAACACAAACATACACAAAAAAAACAATCCAATTCAATACATTATCAGAAACGCTCAGAGGTTCCCGACCTGCCTCCGCCCTCATCCACTTACCTTTCCTTCCTACCTCTAACCCACAACCTCTCCTCCTTCCTCCTTCCCCTCTCATCCCCCCTCTTCCTGACCACCTCAACGAGTGCAAGCCGGGATACCAACCGAGCGCTTCCTCTTATCAATACAATTATAACATATGAATACATCACTTTTTGTTTCAATACTTCTAACCCCCTTCCCCCCCTGAGCTTCCCGGAATCAAATACAGGACTTAAAACAAATCTTTCCAAATCTAACTTACAATTTAACTANAACACCATGTGGTTCTAGGGCAGCTGACCAAGTGGGATTGGGATAGGTGAGTTTTTATACATTCTTTTGGGTTGTTTTTGGAATGCTCCAGGGGGTTGTGCATTGAGGTGGGCTTTTGTGTTCTAAGAGTGTTGGGCAACTTCTCTTGTAGCTGATGGCTAAGTCCTGTGTTGGATTTCTTGGGGTGAGGGGTTGCTGGATCTAATCTTATCACTCTGCTATTGTCAGCTGTCAAATCTTGCTGCAAAGGATTTCAAAATATTTTGTCTTGAATGGATTTCTGCCCTGTAGTATTTGTTTGCTCATGAATGGAGCCTCAATCTTTCTGAATAAATTACTGAGTTTGCATTTCTAAAAGGTAATTTCCTGAGTTTCTACTTGGGGCAGGGAGACTGGGGGCTGGTTTCTGTCAAAGATTTTTCTATTACCAGTATTACTTTGGGAAATATAATATTCTACCTTTTTTTTAAATATCCCCCCAAATATTTCCTTCTCTAGGATGGTGGGTGGGTGCTTATATTGTATTGTGTTTCACAGAATCCAAGGCAATATTTCTTGTCTCAACCAACTGAAAGAATGTACCTAATTGAAATATTTTTCATCCCGAGTATATCTTAAAACTGTGGTATCTCGTCAACTAAATGGACTCGAATTCATCTCCTATCTGGAACCTTTTATGCATCTCATTCAGTATATGACCATCAGTTTAAAGTAATATTTCTCAACTCCAGGTGCTTTAAGATGGATGGACTTCAATTCCCAGAAGTCCCTAGTCAGCCTGGCTGGGGAATTCTGGGAGTTGAAGTCCACCCATCTTAAAGCACCTGGAGTTGAGAAGCACTGAATTAAAGGCAACCAGCATTAAACCTGCTTTATAGCCCCCCCTCCCCCGTTTTTCAGCTTCTAATCCAGCCTCTAAAAACCCTGCATTTTACGTAGACGCTATAGAACAAACAAAAAAAAGATATATTTTTTTCCTGATTTTGCGCTCTTCTTGGCCATAGAGGGAGAACGGCTACACAGGAGGAGGAGGAAAAAGATGAAAGGGAAACCGTTTACATTATATTGGCTGGAGACAATGGGGAATGTAGTCCTCCCGATCAAAAC
Source organism: Protobothrops mucrosquamatus (assembly GCF_001527695.2). Lineage (NCBI taxonomy): Eukaryota > Metazoa > Chordata > Lepidosauria > Squamata > Viperidae > Protobothrops > Protobothrops mucrosquamatus. Next base: position 365,572 of record NW_015387510.1, on the reverse strand, counting down.
ACAATTGAAACAGCCAGGAAAGTAACGGGGGAGGGCCGCGCGGGCCATTTTCTCCCGAGGAGGGCGGAGGTCTGAGAAGGAGTGCCTGTACTGGGGGGAAAAAAATGGCTGCGCCCTGCCGATTCACAGATGGCATCCATTGCTCCGAGTCCGTACCGCGTGACGTCATCACGTCCCGCCGTTCGACGTCCAACGCCGGTTTGCGCGCTGGGAGGAGGTCGACGCCGTCGGGGAGAGTCGACCGCCCTGGACGGGACATAAAAGGCCGGCGTTAATGTGACAACGACCGCTAGGTACCATCGTGGCTATCGCCTTCTTCCCCTCCCCCGAGCCCCTCCAGAGACAGTTGGACTACATCCTTTACCAACCCCAGTTCAGTGGCTGGGAATGATGGGCCCCGTAGTCCAGTGTCCCTGCAAGTTGTCGGGTGAAGGAAGGCTGAGATTATAAATGATGCAAATGTTATAAAGACCCGTTTTTGTGCCTGAGGTCGGGGATGTTTGGCAGGCTGCCCCAAAAGATGGCTGATTTCATTTCTGGGAATTTGGGGTTTTTTTTAAAAAAAGGAAACTGCTAGACTTGATGAGCAGAGATGTTTCCCTTTGGAGCTGAGAGTAAATTAAGGGTCCTGTCTTTAAGTATTTTGTCCTGGGAATGCCGCCTGAAATTGTGGGTGCTCCAGCCTGGAGAGCCATTTCTCCAGAATGGAAGATTCCTGCCCCGAATAAGGCGGGCGGAAGGGGGTGGGGGTGGACTAGAAGTCCTTCAAGGTCCCTTTCAGCCCTGGGTGTATAGGGATATAAAGGAAGCAGATTCAAGAATAGGTTTCAAACAAAGCAGATGCTTTAGGAAACAAGACGTTCTGGAAAGTCAGCTCCCCAAACCTTCAAAACGAAAAGGTGTTGGTTCTTCTGAATTGGCTTTGGGTCTTCAAGCAGCCTAGTCCAGCAGTTGGTTTATATAGGAAAGGGCAAAGATAGATTGCTGCTCCAAGCTAGGATATGCAAAAGGGACCTATGCAAAAGTGGCCTAGAGAAAAAGAAAGAGCTTTCTAAATCAGAAACAAAAGCAATGTATAAAGTGTGCAACTGTAAAGAGGGCTCATCTGAATGTTTAAGCAGAAACTGGACCCCTCTCTATCTAGGAGTCTTTAATTTGGTCTTGTGCACTGAGCAGTGACATGCCCTAAATCAGTGATGGCGAACCTTTTAGAGACCAAGTGCCCAAACTGCAACCCAAAACCCACTTATGCATCATCGAGTGCCGGGTGGGCGTGGCCAATTGGGTGGGCGTGGCTGCAGTGGTAATTGCAGACTGGGTGGGACTAAAAGGTTCAATCAATCAATTCCAACTTTGCAAGATCTTTTTTTTTCCCCACGAGAAGTTGAAATTGATTGATTGAACCTTTTTTTTTTTGCACACAGCAGCGGAGGCCTAAAGTGAAAAGGTTTTATAAAACCCAGCTGAAGGCCTAGGACTGGGGCGATGGCGTGCGTGCCCACAGAGAGGGCTCTGAGTGCCGCCTCTGGCACCCGTGCCATAGGTTCGCCACCACGGCCCTAAATGAATTCTTCTGCCTCTTCTGTGAAATGTAAGGTTTTGTGTTTGATATTAATTTCTAGACAGAGGGCCCAAATTTAATTTAACTTCAATATGTCAATAGCAAAGTATTAATATATTAAAGATGCATGTTGGGTAATTGTGAGTGGAGAAGAAGGTGCTGTAGCTGAACATATGCTAATT
>NW_015387510.1:289785-363122 GCF_001527695.2 Protobothrops mucrosquamatus | reverse complement strand
TTCGCCACCACGGCCCTAAATGAATTCTTCTGCCTCTTCTGTGAAATGTAAGGTTTTGTGTTTGATATTAATTTCTAGACAGAGGGCCCAAATTTAATTTAACTTCAATATGTCAATAGCAAAGTATTAATATATTAAAGATGCATGTTGGGTAATTGTGAGTGGAGAAGAAGGTGCTGTAGCTGAACATATGCTAATTGTATCCAACAGATTTGTATACTCTTTGACTCCATTTTCCTGTTTATAGTTTAATTTATAGTTTGATTCTCTTGCACTTCAGGATGTCTACACCGCCTCTAGCAGGGCCAGGATTGCCTTCTGGTCCATTTTCTGGGCCTCAGGGTCAGGCTGCACGAGAAGTGAACACAGCTTCGTTGTGTCGCATTGGTCAAGAGACTGTGCAGGACATTGTATTCCGCACTATGGAAATCTTCCAGCTGTTAAGAAATATGCAAGTAAGGAATCACCTGTCCGAATAATGCTATCCTATTCTCATCTCTTGTAGAAAACCTGAACTAAATTTTTAAAAAGTGCACAGTAAGAAACATTTAAGCTAAAGACATCTTTGGAATTCAGAAAATGAAGTTTTTGCCTCCTACATATTTTCATTTAAAAAAAAAAACCTGCTTTAACGATTTATCTGCCTTTCTCCCTAGATAATTTACTTTTAAAATTGGAGAATCTTAGCTTCACTGAGAATATGGTAAAGGAGGCAGATAATTCTTTTCTAATTAATCTGTCTTTTGGAGAGTATTCGTTTTGAGTTCAAGATTTTTTTTTTTAAGAATGTGCTGCTATAAAGAAAACAGACCAATTGTATTATTTTTTTCCCTTAATGTAAAATATAACCTTCTTCTGCTTATTTGCATGTACCTTGATGGCAGCTGGTAAATGTCACTCTTTATTATTCCATAGTTGATGGATTTTGTAGGATTTTCCCATATTCAGTTTTATTTCTTCTAGGAAATTCCTCCCCAGTTTTTTATACTTAAATTTTAAAATAATTCCCCTAACTTTTATTGTTTTATTTTGATTGCTTAGGATTATTTTTTTTTTAATATAATTCATATTTCCACTGAATCTGTAGAAAATGTCTATGTATTCAGCCAGTATTCTTCTGTTAGCAATCTAGAGTTTTTACATGGACTTTTAAAAACATAGTTTACAGTCCCTTTCGTCCTAAAAAAATATAATTTTCCAGTTGCAGAATAATACCCTTTATTCAAAATTTGAGGAAAAAATTATCAAAGAAAATGGTTTTGGCATGCCCCTTGAGTTTAGCCTGTTTATATATGTTCCGCTGATCTCAATCAAATTCTCTTAATGCAGAAATTATGAAGCTGAAGGCTGTGACCCCTTCCACTTTTCAGGACTTTGTGAGCAAACCTAAGGGGAATCACAAATTTGGGGATACTTTTGCATACAAAGTAGCATTGATGTCAGAACTTGCTCACAATATGGTAACAAGATCAGAATTTTCTTTAACTCTTGTTATAAGGCAGAAATATTGATCCAGAATGAATATGAAAATTGGCAGTGGTCATGTTAAAAATGGAATCCCAGACTTTAGGAAGGATGCAAAATTATGCAATCACTCATGTCCCATTAAAATGTGCTTTTAAATGTGATTGTTTTATTATTACACTGTTTCAGTAACAAAACTGTCTTGCTATGCTATTACATACTACCTTTGGCATTACAGCAAGCGGTCACGATCAACTCCCAAGGATCAATGGGACCACCCATAATTATTGTTATTTGTTTGTTTATTCAGTTTCTATAGCCGCCCATCTCAGTCAAGTGAGAGTACATAATTCTTAATTCTATTAACTAAAGTACTGTTTATTAAATTATTTTCATAAAATAACTTGAGTGTTAAGGAACACTGATGGCATCAGTGAACTGATGAGCTTGAGGACCCCTGTATTAGAGGCTTCTGGGTCCCATTTCTAGGAAACAGGAGCGGGAGCACGCTAATAATAGAAGTCCTACTTGCAGACTTACTATCAGCCTTATTTATTTATTTATTTATTTATTATTGTGCTGCCCATCTCCCCTACAAGGCGACTTTTCAGACCATTTTGGACACAGAGGGCTGGGTTAAGTAGGCTGATCCAGTAGGCTTCTACTTATGTTCTTATCCAAATATTCTGGAGCAGTTTCATGAGATGGCAGATTTCAGCTAGGGATGAATGAACACTGGCAAGCAATAATTCTTCGCCTTCAGTTAGAAGAGATGTCTACTTGTAATCTGCCTTTGGCAAATCAGACTTCTCTGATCTCTCATAATATTTGCAAACATGTTTTTAAAATGAGGGGGAAATGCTCTTCTCAGAGGTAGCTCTGACTTTATGAAATTATTTTCCAGAAGAAGCTCATCAGCATTCAAAAACATATTTTGTAGGCATGGCAGATAATTTTATGATGGTGTTTTAATCTTTCATTATTATTTTCTATTTTGTTATATGCTTCAGTGAAAGGAAGTATAGACATTGGATAACATTTATTCTAAATAAATCGAATGAAGCTCAGATAGCGTTGGAAACTAATCAAGTTTTTGCCAAAAACTGTTCATGCTTGTTGAAAAAAATGAGTTTTCTTTTGCCATTGTATATTCTCAAGGTGGCTGAAATTTGATTTCTTGCTGTTAAATATTTGAATATTCCAGCTTCCAAATGGTGTCACCTATCATACGGGCACATATCAAGACAGATTAGGAAAGCTGCAAGAACATCTGCGCCAACTGTCAATACTGTTTCGGAAACTGAGATTAGTGTACGATAAGTGCAATGAAAATTGTGCAGGACTTGAACCTATTCCAATAGAGGTAAGTAAAATGGGGAGGGGAGACGGGCACAAATATCTAGACCTGAAGAAGAGGGAAAGTGATTTGTTTCCAGATCTCATTTATTCTAAAATCCCAAAATTCTTATGTGAAACCTGGATTAAAATGGATACACCAAAATGCTAGTAATAACTACTGTAAAATCTTTACTTAATGGATCATTGGGGAAGGGGGGGGTTCATTAAATACAAATGTCTGTAAAGTTCAAGCTTATCTTGTTTACATCCATTTATATTGTTTGCATAATTACCTAACTGATGCAAATAGCACCATTAGCACTAAAACTTCAATTTAGTAGACAAACCCTCAATTTAATAGACATTTGTCTGTTAAATTGGATGAAGTCCAAATGAAATCTTTGTCCACTATATCTGAAGTCCACTCAGCTGAGGTCCATTAAACCAAGAGTTTAGAATAATTCTTTCTGCAGAAATACTCTCCTGCTTTACCTCATGGTTTCTCAATTGCACAACAAAGAGAGGGAAAATTATTATATTGCTCTTACTGTAAAACTACTGAGAGCTAATGTACTGCAGATCACTGAAGGATTTGCCAGTAGATCCAGATCAGCTTACATATGGTATCCATCATTTCCAGATGGTGAAACTTAATGTATTTTCTGCTTATGCCTTTTGAATATGGTTGAAAAAGTTATAGCGAGTTGCAAGTTGGTAAAAGGCAAAGTATATTTTTATTGCTTTGAGACATCTTAAGCTTTCTGAAATGTCCCAAGAACAGGTCATATAACATAAATGCTGTTAGAAAAAGGAACATTCCTGTAATTTCATATTTACCATAATTGACTTACTATGACATAGCTTACCATAACTCCAGATTCCACCAGACGTTCTCCATAAATCTTAATATAGGATTTCCCCCTCCACATTTATAGCAGCTCATTCCTTACGTGGAAGAGGATGGCTTTAAACATGATGATCGAGGAGCCACCAACCAGCTACTCTTTGCTAGTGAAGAAAGACGGGAAATCATGGAAGTTATCAAGGTAGACAGTATTTTATTTCTGAGTACCTTTTTGTGTGATTGTAAGCCAAATATATATTTTTGACTCATTGAAAACAAAGATTAGTAAATAGAGCCCAGGACACAAATGTTGGGTTGTATATGAAATTTCGTGGTTTATAGTCATGAAAAAGAAATAGAATAGAATATAGAATAGAATATTCTTTATCTGCCAAGTGTGATTGGACACACAAGGAATTTGTCTCTCCGCTGCATAAGCTCTCAATATACATACAAGCAACAAAGATACAGTCATAAATCATAGGAAACAACCAACAAAGTGATAGTCATAAGATAATAATAGGAGTAGACAATAGGGACGATGAAAAGGATAATAGTAATACAGCCCTACTACATGCTTAGATATCCTTAGATATAACTCAATGCTGTGGGAATTAGGTGTTTAGCAGAGTGATAGCATGGGGGGAGGGAACTGTCTGTGTCTAGTTGTTTTGGCATGCAATTCCCTGCAGCAGCATCCTGAGGCGAGAAGTTGAAATAATTTAGGTCTAGGATATGCAGGGCCTGTAAATATATTAATTCATCCATCCACCCATCCGTCCGTCCATTCATCTACTGCCTTAAAGAACATTTCTGAACAACTATCATTGAAGGTGGTTATGCTGAGATTGTGTAGCAAACATTTCAGAACATTCTAGGATTTTTAATTTTTCATTAAATTGTTTTAATTTGTAAAGTAGCCAGGTTGACGTATCAAACATATTAACAAACAAAATAATGTATAAATAAATTAAAAATTCTAAAATGTTCTGAAATGTTTGCTACACAATCTCAGCCAGTTTGGTCTGATGGTTAAGCCACCAGGCTAGAAAGCAGGAGACTTTGAGTTCAAGTCCCAAGTTAGCCATGAAATCCAGCTGGGTGAGTTTGGACCAGTCTCTTGTCTCTCAGCCCAACCCCACCTCACAGAAATGTTAGTTGTGGGGAAAATAGAAGGAAGAAGTATGTTGGATATGTTGGCTGCCTCAAGTTATTTCTAAAAATAATAAAGGCGGGATACAAATAAATACAATTTTTTTCTCCTTTAGTTGTGTATTAATTTTGCAGGAGATTATATTATACTATTTTAACTATTTAAAGATTACGTTAGAAAAATAATGTTCCTTCTTCTAGGGCCATATATATGGCAATTCTGTATTTTTACATTTTGAGATGATATTCTGGATATACTTAACAGCCCATGGATTAGGATTTGTTGCTGATTTTTATTAAATGCTAATTCTTGTAGGGCACTGTCATTTTATGTTTTGAAAATGAATTATGTGTCTGGGGAAACCAATCAAACCTTAGAAAAGTACTTAAATCCCAAATGCTCCTCTTGTAATTCTCTTTAGTTCTGTGCCCTTCATTGTACATGCTCAGTCTTGGTAGCCATTTCATTCATTAGCCATGGTCTGGATTTATATTAATTAAAAATATTAAAATTGCACTCTTTTTTTTTCAGATTAAGTTTCAGTTCAGTTTAATTTGCTGGTAGATTCCTGGCTTATAATGGTTTGAGGAATTTTGTTAGGGGTTTTATTCATACATTTATGAATATGATAACTATTCAGTCATTTGCTTGGTGTTTCCATTTGTATAAGGATGGGGCTGCTTATTCATTCACGGGACACTAATTGAAAAAAAGAATAGATTCTTCTAAAAAGTCAGTACCTACTTTCTTTCTTCAACTGGACTCTTCTAGCAAGTGTCCTGCATTGTTCTCCCTTGAACTCCTATTGCCCATTGATGGTTACTTTTTATTAGAGTTGGTTGTTTGCTTGAAGACGTTTCATTACCCAACTAAGCAACATCATCACTGTGAGTGTACGGTTTTGCTGCCTATTTATATGCAGTAGCTTACAAGAATTTCTGTTTTGAACTTCAAGTATCCATATTTGTTAAGTATATATGACCTGCTTATTTGAAGAAAGACTCATTTTGGACAGAAAGTCTACAGCTTCCTCCAAAATTAACATTTGATCCTGAGGCTTGACCATCCATAAGTACTTGACATTTCAAGAAGGTCATGGATGTGCTCAGTCATTTAGCAATGTTGATCGATTTAGAGCATTCTGACTTTCTTTTCCAGACAGAACACCACTAATGGTTTGCTTCAAAGGATTGTCAGTTTTACTTTTTAGAGACAAATTGCATGACATTTTTTTAACAGTTGATGTGATCAAATATATGTAGGTAAATATTTGTCTATGAGGAGCAGGTGACTGTTAGCTTTGCACGGATTGGTTTTACTGTAAAGGATGCCATACAGGGGAGATAGGTAGAAAGATAGAGGTAGAAAGATGTTTTCCATTTGATATTTAAAAGATGAAAAAAAGCTTGTGTGTATCTTTAAAATAATAAGCCACATTGGGCTGTATTCAACCGGTGCCCTTGAATACAATTCTTTATCCCCTGAAGGGAAAGCTTTTATCTATTTATTTGTTATCACCCTGTCACCTCTCCAACTTACTTAGTTTTCCCAGTGTTTAAATAATTGGATATTGTTGCATGGAGAATAGAAGGATCACCATTTAGGCACATCCTGATATTTATTTTCATCTCTATGCTACCGTCAGAAGCTGCCGTAAGATCAAAAAGCCTTTGTCAGCAGAAGGATGTCAGCTGTTTATAATCCAGTATATATTCAGTTTAACCTACATAGGCCTACAATTAATTGTTGCAATGGGCAGAGTTTTTCTTGGTTTAACTCTCGCAGAACAAAGTTTGTAGATATAAGCATACACAAATGTTAGGCTTACAGGGAACAGTCTTTTATGAAGGTTTGTCAAGTGGCATCCTGAACCTATAATAGAAGTAAGAAGAGCTTCAGAGAGCAAGGACAATAGAAGGTCAGACAGAATAGAATAGGAGCCCTGTTCTCCCTCTTCTTCTTGTCCATCTCTGGATAAGGCTTTGATTTCAGAGACCCTTTGGAGTTAGATGCACAGTTGTTGAATGGTCAGGATAAAGTAAACATGATAGGACTTAAAAACTCCATTAACTATTTTCAGCAAAGTGATATGCAGTTTGCACGGAGGGGGATTGTGTGAGCCTTTGTCATAATTTCTTCGTGGCAGGAGGGAGGGGGCAACATGTTCTTTATGCTAAAGATGGAATCAAATTTTCAGCTTTGGTGTTAAAATCTACAGTTGCAAATTAACTTCCAAGTTAATGCAGCTGTCAAATTAGCATTTATGATTCAGGTACCTGAAGTGTGATGTCTTTTAGCTGTTGGTCTGTGAAACTGATCCTTCAGTTGACAAAGATAAACGCACAAATAAGATGATGTAAGATCTTATGATACAAAAATTATTGAATGAAAAGTAGGAAATTGGGATCCAGAGGACTTTGGCTGCAATCCATTAGGGCAGCGGTTCTCAACCTATGGGTCGCGACCCCATTTGGGGTCGATCGACCATTTCATGGGGGTCACCAAGCAAGGCTGTCCGCCATTTTTTTCCCCTTTTCCGGCGGGTGCCTTACCTCCCTTGGGCTGGGCCAGCTGGTGGTCGGCCTGATCCGTCTCTGCCGCTTGCCAGCTACGCCTCGGCCGGCGCAGGGGGCGGAACCACGCATGCGCGGTGCTCCCGGGCAGGGAAAGTCCTCGACTTAACGACCGGTTGGGGGTCGCGGCATTAAAAAGGTTGAGAACCACTGCATTAGGGCAAAGCAGTGTTTTTCAACCTTGGTGACTTTAAGATGTGTAGGATTCAGTTCCCAGAACGCCCAGACAGCATCCTAAAGTAGCCAAGGTTGAAAAATACTGGGATAGAGCAAAGATAGGGATTCTTTTATGTGATTCTGTCAGCCATAATCCAGTATGGTTAACATGGAATAGCACAAAACATTCGTTTACTTGCAGAGAAAAAGGAACAGATTAACTGTGTCATTTATCCCCAATGCCTTAAATATTATCATTCAATGCTCTGGGTAAGCATACATATAGAAAAATGAACTGTAAATGGTGAGTCTAAAAGGCTCTGAACTCCAGCAGTCTTATTTGTAACATCCCTGTGCAAAACTAATTTGAGTGTTCATATGGAAATGCCAGGCTACAGCCTAATTCAAGTTTGATTAGAAATGCATAGAATAAAATGTGACTGCATTGGCTGATTCTGCCTTAGCTTCGCTTTTTTACCATTTGGCCTTCCATGTAGTAATATAGATAGACACCCTGCATGATTAAGAACCCTGATGGGGTTGAATTCTAAATTGCATTGAAAACCTTCAGATTTATGGAGAATAATGGGCCGGGCAACCCAGGTATAGCATAGTCAATGAAGCCCAAAGCCACATCCCTATTCTGTACTCATGCAATTCTAACCCTGAGGAAATTTAATGTCTGAATACATCTTAGGCTGTCTGAATTTTGTTGTTGTTGTTGTTCATTGTTTCCTTTCTTCCAGCACAAAGGTATAATTCATGCATTATATATAGTAATCTTTTGACTGCAGATTTTTTTTGCCACAATAAAGCTATAAACCCCTGTCTTTTTTTAAAAAAAATATTTCAGTCATTAAAATATCTTGGAAAGGTGAAAAATTGCTTTCAAAAGAATCAGTTTGACATTTCAGTTTCTGTCATTGCCAATTAGTGAGAAAAAAGATGTAAGGAAGCATTGGATTTCAATATAGAGTGCCTAGATGTTTTAAAAAAGCAAAAAAAAAAAAACCAAAAGCAGTGTGAATTTGGAAAAGCAAACCATTAGACTAAACTAATAGTATAACATTACATAGGATTTTACTGTAATATAAATTTATGCGAGTGCTTTGCTGTCTTTAACTGTTAATATATTTTACAATCTCTTTGGGGGAGTTTATATTTTTTTCTTCCTTGTTGTCCACAAATGCTGATTTGTTTTATCATCCTCCTTGTATGAGGAATTTCATAAATGTTTACGATATAATTTAATCACTTCTTTAAAAAGTATACTGGTATCACTGCATTATGATTTTTGCCTTGAAATCTTACCACCAGCTACTTTTTGCCCTTCAAAAAAATCGCATTGTATGCTCCTGGTTTTAAAAAATACATTTTGGAAGGGCACTTTTTCAGAATAATAGCCTGGGATAAATATTTATTAGTTTCTACAGAGCAACCCTGCTTGAAATAAATTTAGCCTGACTGATACCACATGCAAAACGCATAAATGAGCAAGAAACCTCAGAGCTCATATGTGCTCTGTTCTTTGGCTTCAGCTTCATTTGCAGTCCTGTGCTCAGTCACCTGGAAGTAAGGTGCACTGAGCTTAGTAGAACTTAAAACTGAATAGACATGCACAGGCCTGTATCATCAAGCCTAATTCAGCTTGTGTTATATGATGCCATTCTTTGTAATATTTTCCTGTATAAAACAAAAGTGAAAGAAGAGAGTTGTTCTCAGAGCAGGGTTCTACCATCCTGCTCCTTCAGAAAGTCCTCAACTTAGAACGGGTGTCAAACTGCCAGCCCGCGGGCTGGTTTCATCATACCAAATCCGCACCCACCCCATTGCCGGCAATGCAAAAAGAGTCACGATACGTCACGTGATGTGGCAAGTTTGACACCTGTGACTTAGAACACAGAATAACTGTGAAATTGCAAGTCATGGTCACGTGATGTTTTGCTTAACAACTGCAGGTGATTTGCTTAATGACTGCAGTGGAAGTGAGGGTGTAAGTCTATCACAGGGGTCTGCAAACTTGGCCGCTTTAAGACTTGTGGACTTCAACTCCCAGAATTGAAGTCCACAAGTCTTAAAGCAGCCAAGTTTGAAGACCTCTGGTCTATCACAATCACATGATGTTTTGCTTAATGTCTTAGCAATGAAGTTGCCAATCCCAATTGTGGTCTTTAAGCAAGGACTATCTGTAGAGGATTTCATGGAGAAAACCAGCATTTTAAATTATTCTTGGAAATGTACTGATAACTCATGCAAGGCCAAAACACAAATATAATGTGTTCTACTGCTAGTCTCAAGCAGTCTTCATTTTGAATCAGGCACAATTTCTGAGTAATCTTTAAGGTAGTCCTATGTGTATTGACTGTGTCTTTCATGTAGTTATCCAACATTAATCTTGAGTACAGAATGAATCCTGTAGACTTTCTCAGAGACAGTGCTGTCCTTTCCAGAGATAAGACCAAGAGTGCTTGGGCCTAACTTCAGCTTGTTTACTCCTATCCAGACCCTAACAGTCTCCAGGTGCTGAGAAAAGACTTCACACTTCCAGAATAACCCAGGGTGGTAATTCACAATTGGATATCAGCAGCATCTTGATATTGATGGACAAATGGATAATGTCAGTTATAGAGTAGAGTAGAGTAGAGTAGAGTAGAATACTTTATTGGCCAAGCGTGATTGGACACACAAGGAATTTGTTTTCATTGCATAAGCTCACAGTGTACATACAAACAGCAAGTAATAAATAGGTCATAGATCATGTTGAATAAAAGAAAATGCTATAGGACCTTAGCAGTTCTAGTAATGAATTACCTGAAAAAGATCAGTCCAGTCTAAATCTGACATTCTTCTCAAGTTATGATAGGAAAACTTTGGGGAACAATTAATGAAATCAGATAGCTTTCCCTGGTTGTCTTCAAACATTCTTCGAAAATGGTTCTTGAACCTTTGAAGTACAATATATAAGGGATGTGTCACTAGAAACAATGAACATCTTTTTTCTAGCTCACCTACGTATAACTTGCTCACTTGGATTGAAGTGTTGAAAAGGTTGATTCCTGAATGATAATTTTTCTTGATTCCTGAATGATAATTAAAAAGATGGAATGTGCCTTCCAAAGCTGCTTTTATTTTTTCCACATGCAGAATTTCATTTCTTCCTTGGTATTAGCTGTGCTATTATCTCTGTAGCAATCTTTTAACTGGGGTTGCTAACTTGAGCTTCGGTTGAACTAAGACTCACCTTAGACACAAACTGAATAGAAACTTTTCTGGTTCAATATTTGATTCTTTGAAGGGCACTAAGGCTCCCTCTGTTCATTGCCTTCTGTGGAGGACCAGCAAAAGTAGGCAGTATGAACCGTGTGTACCATTTCTGAATCAATATTTAATTTGCACTTCCCTGTCAATGATGCAGACATATATTGAAGTGAATTAAATTGGCTGGAAGTCAAGGTTGCCTTTTACTGTAACCTATGCTGTCTGAAGCTGACATTTTACCAGCTTTTTAGTATTTATGCTATATTTCAAACCAGGTCACCTTAGACCAGCTTTCTCAACCTGTGGCATCTAGATGGTTGGATCTGAATTCCCATCAAATCTCAGCCAGCTTGTTGGCAGAGATGATCAAGAGTGATGTAAGTTGAAGCCCAGGACATTTGGAAGGTGCAAACCTGGGAAAAGCAGCACAATTAGTTGCATGAGCATGGCAAATTATGTTTTCACACATCAAATTTCTGTACAAGACTATCCTTTCTCCTCCTTCCCCTTCCTTATTCTTTTTCAATGGCTTAGAACAGGTCACCTTGATTCTGAGAACATTATGCACTTGTGCTGGCACTTTCACGATTTATTACTGATGAGTAGGCTCTTGTTTTTGTTTCCTTGAAAAAAGGAAGCTTACTTTCCAGCACCAAATATTCATGAGCAAATCTCTTCCCTCTCCACACCCCATTTATAATCTGAAAAGAAATCTGGAAGCCACTGAGATATTCTTGCCATCTGAATAATTTAAAATGTGTCAGTTTCTTTTGCCGAAAGGACTTACTATTTAAATTAAAGAGCCAGATTTAGGGGAGCTGGTTTTTTTTTTTTAATACAAATTACATTCTGGATGCGTTTCCCTCTTACTTATATGATATTTCTGGAATTCCAATCTATGGCTTTTCTTTTAATATGTATATATACTTGTGCTTAAGCCGGCTGTTTTATATTATGCTGCTTGCTTTTTGCTGCAACTCTTAGGATTTATTTTGCCTTCTCTTGGTTCACATTTTAGAGAACCAAGGCCAAGTTGTAGAGGTGATCTTTCATTCTGTAAAAACAGGTTCAACACAGTATGATCTTGTCAGTGGCCTGGTCTTTGCCTTTGGATCAGGGGTCTTCAAACTTGGCCCTTTTATGACTTGTGGATTTCAACTCCCAGAATTCCTCAGCCAGCGTGCTTTGGATAGTCAGTTGATGACAGAGTAGCAATGATGGTGGATACCATGATACCCTATGTACTTAGCTGCAGGATCTTCCACACTGTTCTTCACCTGTCGTATTCCCTAACTGCATGGGCCCTGGATTTTAACTAACCTTTACATACCAGCTGTATGCAAAAGTATTGTGAATTCAGAGTATCTTGAGTTACGAATGATCTGATCCAATCTTGGAAGTGACCCAACAGTGTACTGGTTCTAAGCTCAGACTGGTCCTGAACTTGAAACATGGTTGATCTGATACCAAAATACTTCAGATATTTTGAACACCTTTTAACTATTTCATACAAATTAGGTCTTATAAATTTGTACAGAAATTTCCTACAGACTATTTCTTGTGGGTCTACATACAATTTTTAGTTCAGTGTCATCAAAGTCTGGCTCAGTTGGTGATAACTACATGGATAAGTGATTGTCATAGTGAACTATCTCCAGCAGTTAGATTTTTAAGGACAGTTTTGTGATCTAGTTTGTTTGTTTCACTCATTTCCAATTGTGAATCACTCCAATTCTTACAGTAGGTTCTTCCTAATCAAGTGTTATAATCAATCATTATAAGCAAATATTCTGCTATCAAGAACTGATTGTTCTCTATATAATGCAAAGGCAGATACCTAGAGGTAATGTGAAAGGTGTGTCTAACTTACATACTTGCATCCAGTGTCAGAAAGTCGGTACAAAATGGCAGGTTTATGTTGTGATTTCATGCCGCTCATTTATCATTTTTGTGATTTGCCTGTACTTTAATATTTTAAGATGTATTAAATATTCTGATATGGTTCAAAGAAAGGCTTTGGTGTAGGTAATGAAAAGAAGGTAAAGGTCTTTCTCATATTTGTTCGTTACACATTTTCATATAATGTAACTTTTCATATTCTTTTTCATTTCATTTCCATTCTTTGATACAGGTATGTGTATTAATCTTTTCTAATCCAGGCTACACATTTTTGTTTCATATTTGTTGGGAATAGAGCTGTTTCCTCTGCTGCAACTTCAAGTAGCTCATTTGCACAAGTTGCTTTCCCAGTTAATTCTATATCAGAACTGTTTCTATATATATTATTCTCTGCAATGTTTTTGTTCTATATTTCCATTGTTAAAAGATCTTCCTACAGTCTTTCAATCTTTCTTTAGCTTTATTTGGCCCCATTAAGTCTCTTCTGTGGTTAACCTTCATTACTTTCATCTAAAAATTGTCTTATTTTCCCTTTCTTATTTTATTTGTTAGCTTCCTTCATTGGTTTCCTTGTCTTTTCTTGTTTGTGTCCATACTCAATCGTCATATATCCCTTCTTGTTTCTCAAGGTTTTCATCATCCTTTTTTTTTTCTTTTCGACTATGATAAATTTGTTCTAAAAACAACTTGGATATTTTCCCCTTTGAAATTTTGACAATATTTTCTGCTTCACAGTGTCTCTTATCTCTTCAGTAGCTCTCTTTTTTTCACATAAATTAAGCATCCTGAATCTGTTCTCTACTTTGATTTTATATTCTGGAGAAGTATGTCCTGCAAGTCAAATCTTGCTGGTACATTTACTTTTTTTATTTTTTTTAAACCCACATTTCTCTCCCCACAGACTTATAGATGGCCTTAAACTTTATAGCATTTCATAAGCAAACCAAGTAATCTTACTCTAATCTGTATTTGGTTTCCCATGCTTCTATTTTGGCAAAAATTGTATTCCAGTTGCCTATTGCATTACAAGATCTTTTCTTGCATTGAACATGTCTTAAAATGTTCATAGAATTTTTCAGTCTTCTACAATTACATCTGCAGCAAGTCCATATTCTTTCTAACAGTGATATTCACTAATTCTAATAGATCTTGTCCTATTGGAATGTAAGGAACATGGTGGCTTGGGTGGTTAGGATGCTGGTTTGACAAGCAGCAAGCTGCGTTCGAGACCCAAGTTCTGCCTTGGGGCGGGGTGAGTTCTTGTCCTTTGCTCCAGCTCCTGATGGGGACATGAAAGGAGCCCCCAACTGGGCATCCCCTGGGCAATGGTGATGCCACCGGATAATCCTCTAAATCTGGAAACGCCTTGGTGCTTCTGACATGAGTGCAATACGACTGGATTGTAACCAAGCACATATTTAGCTATTATGGCTTTTCAGAGTTTATTCCCCAAGGTGCTTTGTAGTTCAGAAATGTTCAAACATTAGCAATTCTCTAAAACAATTGGGTCTTTTCCTGGGATTGCATGGCTGGCTGCCATAGCTGTTCTGAAATTCCAGGAACAGATGCATCTGTTTCAAAAGATTGCAGACACTTTGCAACTTATACTCTCTGAAATACCTGTCTGAAATCAACTCAGGATTACTTGCACAAATTACTAATGCCCTTTGGAACATCATTCTATTGGCAATGGTCTTATGCTTTACACAGTATATTATACAACCACCTGATTTAAAAGACTTCCACTTCTCTGACCTTCACTTATTTCTAAAACACCCAATGTACCCTGCTTTAACTATTACAAGTTATCCTTGCTTCGGTCTTTCTACATTCTCTGTTCTCTGTCCTTTTGAGATGTAAAACTCCTCTGGCATAATCACTACGGGTAGCTATTAAAGTTGGCAATATTATCTCCAAATCTACTTGTGAAAAATCCAGCATTCTTCTCTGATAATTAGAGAAGTCCTTTCAACTCTCATCACCTACTTGTTTAGATATTTCAGTCACGCCCATAGTCGGTACTTCTTTGTCTGCAACCATAGTTATGTGAGTTGCAGTTGCCTTCTTCCAGGTTTGATTTTGAAGTTTCTAGGTGGGTTGGTTTCTTTCATCCCTCCAAAGACCTTCTCTTCTCCCTTCTGTGAATTACTCCTCTCCTTTTACCTTATTGTCAGCAATGACCTCAGGTTTAAATCTGCCTGGCTCTCAAGAAACTACTGAAGCTACTGAGCCCTCCCATTATATATAAAGTCAGTGTCTTCTGGGAGAGCGTATACCCTTCTAAAATGTCTTGCACTGCTAACACTCTTTAAAGTGAGAGAACATTTAATGGGATGTTTATCAACTAGCAAGATTAGAACTTGGAGCTGAGAAATCATACATTTGATCAGTGGAAATGAATGCTTTAAAAAAAGTTACAGGGGAAGGAATGTATGGGCATTGAAACCCAATATCGGTCCCTCCCTCTCTTTCTGAATCCAAATCCTTGGATTCTTTTAAAGGCCTGCTAGTTGAAACAAGAGGAACACAAGATGGATGGTTCCTGTTTATCTGGTGCTAGCGAGTTGACCTTAATAACTGCTTTGTGTTGCTTGCTTATTTATTTGTTTGCTTATTAAACTATTTGTTTATTATTTATTTTGGAAACTGCCCTATCTTCTTCACAGAGAAACACACACACAGAGGCAGTGTGCAAGTAAAATATAACAACATAAAAAAACCATATAAAATTTTATTAGGAGGCGAAGGTAGCTATAATTCAAAGTTAAAAGGTGAGGGGGAGAGTCTTCAAAGCTCCTGTGTTGAACCCCAAGCAAGACAGCAGATCCTGTTCTTCAGACAATTCTGAAAGGCCAGGAGAGTGAGGAACTACCTCACCTTGGGGTGGGTGGGATGTTCCAAAGGCTGAAGGCAATGGCAGAGAAGGTATTCTTCCTGGACCCTGCCAGTTGAAATCCTTTAATTTCAATTTCCCTTCCTTCCTGACCAGTGGAATGGGCTGATGTAATGGGGCAAGGATAGTTATGCAGTTGATCACTTTGGTGAAGACTGATTGTGCTAGTAAATCACAGAAGTGCACTTTTTGTGAAGGAGGGGTTAACAAGGCTGGCATTACACCAGCTATAATAAAATGAGTGGATCTATGTAGCCAAATATTGTTTACAGGTTTTAGCAGCAGAGAGAAAGGTTTCCTTGCCTCTACCAGAAAAAAAAGACATATAAATCAATACTATAAAATTAGTTCATATAGAAACATTTCTTTCTTCTCCATTTGAAGTTCTGAAATTATTCTCTTACTCGGGGTGTTTGTTAATGTTTTCTAGATTACTTCATTGTCTTCTTGATTTTCTTTTCAAGTTTTACTTGTTATTATTTGACATGTTTAAAAAGCATCTCTCCCTGTGACAAATGGCTGGAAAAAGAAGAGCTAGGAAACTTTATAGGATTTCATTCTTTAGAGAACTTCTAAAATACGAAAGAAAAAGGTTGCATAATTTGAATTTATTTTCCACCAGCCATAATATGCAATTATTTTTTTTCCTTTGCTGTAAAAATAAAGTATGTTTCTCATTGTAACTTTATTGCAGAGGTTTTATTACCACTACAGCAGTTGAAAAGTAATTAAGTTTAGCAGTTGGAAATGGACTTTTCACCAGATATGAAAGAAATTCATACAAAACCTTAGTAAAACCTCATTTAGAATACTGCATCCAGTTTTGGTCACCACATTATAAAAAAGATGTTGAGACTTCAAATGTTGAGACTAAAACATATGAAGAATGGTTGGAAGAATTAGTCTAGTCTAGAGAAAAAGACTAGGGGTGATATGATAGCAGTGTTCTAATATTTGAGGAGTTGCCACAAAGAAGAGGGGGGTCTCCTGCTTGAACAGGGGGTTGGACTAGAAGGCCTCCAAGATCCCTTCCAGCTCTGTTCTGTTCTATTATATTCTATTCTAGATCAGCTGAACAACAAACTGGGAGAGTGGAAGGATTCTTATGTGATTTTGTGACTTTGAAGTTCTGGGATTTGTGTAATGTGGGCTTTGTGTTCTTAAGGAATGTTTGGCAATTTCTATTATGGCTGATGGCTCGTGTTGGATTTTGGGGTGAGGGGTTACTGGTTCTAATTCTATTGCTCTGCTATTGTTAGCTGTAAGTTTTGCTCCAAGGGATTTTGAAGTATTTTTGTCCTGAATGGATTTTGCCTGTAGCATTCGTTTACTTATGAATGGAGCCATTTGGGGAGGCTGCCTTAGCCAGCAGCAAACTTTTCTTTCTAGCCAGTAGTTAATTCTTAAAGGGGATGTGCCTTTTTAAGCTAGTTCCCTCTGCAGTTTGTCTTTTCTGTCTCTGGAGGCTTTTCCTTGTTTGATA
Organism: Protobothrops mucrosquamatus; assembly: GCF_001527695.2. NCBI lineage: Eukaryota > Metazoa > Chordata > Lepidosauria > Squamata > Viperidae > Protobothrops > Protobothrops mucrosquamatus. The sequence goes on along the minus strand of NW_015387510.1, from coordinate 346,061 downwards.
AATATGTGGAAGAGGGAAAATATGGGGGGGGGGGTTCAAATTCTTTCTTCAGAAGGAAGGAGATGGGAATGAGAAAGAGGGAGGCAGGGAAGGAGGGAGGGAGGGAAACAGGAAGGAAGAGAGGAGGGAGGGAGATTGGAATGAAAGGGAGGGAGGGTCTGAAGGAAGTCCCGCCTTAGCACTCGGCTACCAGCAGCCCTGCCATTGACTTTGCTTGTCAAAAGGTTGCAAAAGGGGATCACATGTCCCTGGGATACTGTGACCATCATAAATACGAATCAGTTGCCAAGCATCCAAATATAAATCACATGACCCTGGGGATGCTGCAACGGTCATAAGTGTGAAAAATGGTCATAAGTCACTTCAGTGCCATTGTAACTTTGAACAGTCACTAAGCGAATTGTTGTAAGTCGAGGATTACCTGTACTTTATCACTTTTTTCCTTTTTTTTTTTTTGGACATCAAGTTTTTGACACCTTGCTAGGTGGTAATCGAATATTGCCATATCCTAAAAGTGGTACAGTCGGTGAAAAGGTTGAAAAGCTCTGGACTAGAAGACTTCCAAGGTCCCTCCAACTCTGTTATTCTATAACTTTGAAAAGCACTGGTCTATAATATGGAGTGGGTTTTAGAAAGATTTAGTGCAACCCTGTTAACTTGATATAGACATGGAATACATTGCAATATTTGGAGGTACTGAACTATGTCAAGAGTTCCTCAAACAAGCCAACCGACACAAAGCAAAATCCATTGAGCACTATCTAGTTTAAAAGTCACAGCATGGTATGGCATTCCTATTGCAGTCTGGAAAGAACCCCATGGGGCAGTTGAGAAGGAAAGCCACACAGTGTGTAGCACTAAAATCTAAAGAGCTGAACCCCAGAAAGAACATTTATCCGATAAAATATGCTTGAGTAGGCATGGCTCCTATCTTTAACTGCAAATTCAGATTATGCTTGCTAACCTAGGAGGCAAAATGCTATGCAGCCAAACCAAATTGAACATTATTACTTTGGGACTGAATGTAAAATGGATTTGGGTGGAGGAAAAATGAGTGTTTGATTCTTTATGCAGAGAGATCTAAGTGACATCACACTGTGAGACCGAAATTGCAAATGCTTCAGTTCTCAGTCATAGAAAAAGCACAGACTAAGCTATAATTTTTGGCCTTGGCAAAATCAAAATGCTTCAATACCACATCTGACAGAACTTTGTAGTAACTTAATTCATCTCTATGCCAGTCATTAATACAACCTATTTGTACAATGCTTTGTGGAGGCAGTCTGGTTTTGTGGTATTAAACAGATGGTTTTAAATTGGGAATGTGGCTGCCTTCAGTTTTTTTAAGCTTTGTCTTAACTTGTCCTTTGTTCATTAAATATTGAGGCTAAAATCCAAGCACTTGTGGCCTGAGATGCTGTTGAACTCAGTATATTTTAATTTCTGAGTAGATATGGCATAGCTACTTACAATGATAAATAAATATATAAATGCATGCTAGGTTCAGATACATTAGTCACCATCTCTTAAAATGATGGGCAAAGGCAAGTTAAGTTGTCTTTGTTACTAAAATCCCTGCTGAGCAGAATGGTGCCTTAGATTTTTATTTCTAGTTCCAACGAGTTATTGGTAGGTCTTTAAAACTTAATAGAATTCTGCTTGATTATTCATTTTCATGCAACAGGATTAGTCTCAGCTGGAACTCAAGTTTGATATATATTGGCAAAGTTATCTAAAGAGCTGGTAGGGCTTTTTTCCCCCATGGCTCCATCTACCAGTTGTTAATCCTTCCAAGATGAAAGCATCATTCTAGTATAAAGTAGAATCTTCTAGTGAGTTTCTCCTTAAAAGAGGCAGTGTGGGTAATACAAAGTTTTGCTCCCATGTTTAAAACAAGTTCCTGCAGTAGAGATCATTCTGTATCCCTCTGTATATTCCCTGGAAAATGAAGGGCCAAAAATTTGCAAGGAATCTTCACAGGTAAGTAAAGAATCTCCCAGGTACAGACTTATTCCACAATATGGAAAGGTGTGAAGTATCATGCTAGGGGCTAAATAAGTGGTGTGGAATTTGTTGCTGTCCATATATTATTGAATGTCAGTTCTGAGCCTGCATGGATAGTAGTGAGGCAAGCTTGTTATATCAGCAAGATTTGAATGGCAAAAGGTTTTCTATTCTGAGCTGGGTATGGGTATCATATCCTTTTTTCCCTTTTTTTTGTGCCATTGTGCCTGGCAAGTGCCTGGAAAAATCCCTACAGTTTTCTTGGCAAGGTTTCGGAAGTGGTTTGTCACTGGCTGCTTCCTGGGGTTAAGAGAGCGTGACTAGTCCAAGGTCACCCAGCTGGCTTCATCCCTAAGGCAGGACTAGAACTCACAGTCTCCTGGTCTCTTAACCACAACCCCAAACTGCTTCTCATATCATGTCCATATTGCCTCTTTACTCCAGGACCTGATCAGAGCATGCATGTTGCTTATTTTCAGTACTCTTATTCCTGAAGCCCCTATACTGACATAAGCTTGCTCATAGGGAAATATCTTTTTAAGAAAGGAGATGTGCTGTTTTATTCCAATTAGGCATAGAAGTTGCAGTCTACAGTTGGGAAATCAAGATAGGCGAAAAGATGCTCTTCTTTGACTGTCTCTTACTGTAACTCATTCTCTTTCCATACATTGACTATCAGCCATTAATCTTTGAGCTTTCTACCTTGATTTGGCACTGAGCAATAGACTTTTCTACTGTCCTGCATACCGCCATTCCCTCAATTAAAATTCACAGTGTGTAGCCCAAACAAGCAGCGCTGTTGACAGTTTATTTTTTTCCCCCATCTCTTTTCACAGAAACTGAAACAGAAGAATCAACAGCTGAAGCAAATCATGGATCAATTGCGGAATCTCATTTGGGACATAAATGCCATGTTAGCAATGAGGAACTGAATATGTTTTCTTTTCTTTCTCATTATAATATTTGATGTTATTTGTTACAGAAGAATAACTTTTTAAAGAAGACTTGGAGGGGGGAAGGGTATCTTATTCCCCCCCCCAAATGTTTTGAAACAGCAAGACCCACAGGTATTCGATTGTACCTAAAATAGTCATGTATATATTTGTTATATTTTGGTTATGTATATTTAAGCCTTGAAGTTCTAGGCAGCGAATAAATTCAATGTGAGCTTTAATTTTCAGTCCAGACTGGACAACTTTTATTTTTGAGGTTTGGTCAACAGTTTATTTTATGTTAAATAGTATAAAGTTATTTCATGAAGAAAAGCAAAGGATAGTTTTCTTAAAGAATGCATTCTTGTTCTCAACAAGAAGTGACCTGGAACAAGTCGTGTAATTCTGGTTTCACCATCATTTAAAAAAAAACAACAATCATAAAACATATTTCCTCAGGCAAGGGGTTTTAAATTTATAATTAAGCCATGAATGTTAGAATGTACTAATCTGCATGACCAACTTACTATTGATGACAAAAGCCAAGCACTCAAACAAGAAAAAGGAAAATAGCAGAAGGGTGAATGTTTTATGTTTAGCAATGGTGGATAGGATTTAAACAAAAATAGTTTTTTTTGGTCTTAATTTAAAATAATTTCCAGCATTGCTAAACATAAAACATTCACCCTTCTGCTATTTTCCTTTTTCTTGTTTGAGTGCTTGGCTTTTGTCATCAATAGTAAGTTGGTCATGCAGATTATCAAACAAACAAATTAGTGTAATTCTGGTTTCNCCCCCCCCAGGGTCACAAAAGTTTCAGAACAAAATACTAGCTTCCATCAACCTACCACCTTGATATCTTAAAAATGATATTTTTTTCCATGACAATTGATAGATGGCATCCTGCCTGGCCTTAATAAATACATTCAAGATTGCCTTCTTAATCAGATGCCTTTTAAAGGGCCTAACACTAGTTTGGTAGGACTTTATTTTCTTTGATATATTTTTTAAATGTGTTGAGTCCTTTTCCCCTAAGGAAAAAAAATATTGCTATGTATCTTTTATAGTATTTCTGTTGGGTTCTTTTTCTTCTTCGTTTTGGTTCTTTCTAAGATGGTGACAACTTTCTTTCAGGAGTCCTAACCAGCTAGAATGCTTCCTTTTTAAGAGCTGTTAGATGAGAAGTTGTTGAATCTGCTGACACTTCCTTCTGACTAGTGAGACACAGAGATTGAAAACCAGTTGGACAGCACAAGTGTGGAATGAAGACCATCTCACTGTTGTCCCTTGTTACCAAAATCCCAGGTTTATTGGCTTATGGAATGTGGGAATTCTATTCAGGTGTCATCCATTTATTGGAACTCATAATTCATTGAGATGTGTTCTGTATGTGTTGGGGTCCAATCACTGTCATCCCTAAATAGCTGTCAAGGTTGGTGGAAAATATAGTCCTATCCCTATAGAATGTACCAAGTTGAAGCAAACAAATGCCAGCCATTGTTTAGCAGGCATTGTGATTTGTACCGAAGCTTTCACAGCCTAAGAAGCCAAACAGTTAATTTGCCAAGACAAACCTTTATCTTATTTGAGGGTGAAAACTGGCAGCTGATATATTTCTTCAGTTGTTTAAAAAAGATGGCGTGATCAGGGGAAAAAAATCCCCCTATTTGCAACTAAAGTATATACAAATCAAACTGTCTGGATGCTATGCCTGGAAGTGCTGTGGGAATTTGCAAACAAACCCTCTGACAACTAATTTTATGGAATCTGAAACAGCTAAGGAAGTAATGAAATAGCAGACAAAAATAAATGATTCTTTTAAAATTGCCATTAGGTAACTTGGCTATTTAAACCTACAATTATTTACTCAGAACTAAGCCTCCCTGGTTCCGGTGGGATTACAGCTAGAGAAGGTGTTCTGGATTGGGTCTTCTTTCATATTTATGGGAAATAGAAAGAAGGAATCACCTAGGGCAGAACTCAAAATGTTAATAAAGCAGTAGCTCCGTTGCATTCAATTGCAAACTTTTTAGATTTATATCAGCATAACTGGGAGCAGAATTTGACTTCATTTGTTTATTCATAAGGCACAGATCTTACTAGACAAAGAGCTATGCATTTCCAGCTAGTCTTTTTATGTTTCAAATGCTAACGGGATAAGATTGCACAAAAAGCATAATATGTCTGGAACAAGTGCACCCATTTATTTGTTTGTTTCATTTATACTCTTCCTTGCCCTCCAGAAGCTGCAGGCAACATGCACTGTATTAGTTTTCCTGTAGTTTTCCCTATGACATCAATTCTGTGGGTTCAGCTAGCCAAGAGTAGGAGACTAGGTCAGTCACCCAGTGAGTTTCCATAGCTCAAAGTGGATTTGATTCTGGTTTCTTCCAGTCTGTGTACAACACCTCCATCACTCTCCCACACTGGCTCTCAATATCCCTTCTTACACATCAAAAGGGATCGTTAATGCAGAAGTCTAGGCCTTGTGATTTGAATCTATGCAATGATTGTGAATAATGAAATGTTTCAATGGGATATAAATTCAAGAGCTTCTCTGAGCTTGATTGTTTGCTTTCAGAGGTATCCTTACCCAAGTGGGTAACTTTGTAACACCATCAACACTGATGATGTTGCCTAGTCTGGTAATGACCCATCTATAAGTAAACAACCAAACTCAGAGAGGACCAAGGACCCCATAATTCAACCCTGATCTATAGATAATCTCTTCTATTTTTGTAGTTTGCTGATAAGGCTTAATGAGTTCACTGTTTCACTACTTTGGCTTGAAAAGTCTTTGGCCTCAATAGTTTTTTCAGCCTGTTTCTACTCAACAAATCAAGCTAAAGACATAAGTGTCTGCGTTTTGTATTAATTTTACCTATGGATATCTAAAAACAATACGCTGGGTCAATAGTAAAGAATAGCAAAAGTTTTGTTTAATAATTTGTGGACCCATGACCTGTATTCATTCCATCTTTTTTGCCAAATGTGCAATAATGCAATCTGATGAATGCCTCTTCAGTTATTAAACTTAGTGGGTCTTGCTTTCAGGTAAGTCTTACAAGATTACAGCCTCAAACTATGGTTTCATACTAAGATGAGATGTGTGCTATGGTCAGAATACTCCAACTGAAGCCTCCTGGCTTTAGATGTCCATTGACCCTTAATGTGTACTGATCCATTGAATCAGTCGCTGCGTCACAAGAATGGAATGGATTACTTTGAAGTTGCTTGCTTGAAGGGCAAAATCTAAATGGAATAAACAGAGCTAGAGCCAGTTATTCTGGTTTTGAGAGGTGGCTTTTAAGAGATTCCATCATAATAGCAGAGAATTGCCATCATGCTGCGGTAAGAAGACTAATTACTTTCTATAGCAGGAATGTCCAACTTTGCCAATTTTAAGACTTGTGGAATTGAACTCCCAGAATTTCCCAAGAAATTCATAGGAAATTCTGGGAGTTGACATTCACAGGTCTTAAGGCTACCCAGTTGGATGCCTCTATTCTATAGAGAGGCTTTAGTTGCATTCCCATAAAAAGTTTGTTGTGTTTGGCAACCATCTACATGTAATGTGGCTAATGGAATGTTGACTTGCTCTATGTTCCTCTCTGGACTTTTATCTTTTCTCCAGAATTTTTTCTTTTCTTAATGTATGAGGTTTTGTTGCAACAGCAATACAGTATCTTATTGACAGCAGTAGCCTCTATTCCTCTTTGCAAAACTTGGAGGCTAAGACCTATGGAAATTTCTCTGATTGGTTCTAAGCTCTTTTGGTTACTGCCATCAAATCAATCTCCCTAAGCCTTACAGATAATGGCAGTCTGCTTTGAGATGGAGAATATAGTTTCTTAAGACAGTTATTCACGGGCAAGCTACTTATCAACTAGCAGCTGCAACCCATGTTGCAGAGTTTCATATCCATGTTGAAGTAGCCAAAGCAGGCCATTGACTTCTTCAGAACTAACGAAGGACTGTTCTCAAAACCCAAATGTAGCAAATGAGTCTTATTTCCAAACTCAGAACATGAGAGACCACAAAGCATAGCTGGCTCAGGAATTCTGGGAGTTGAAGTCCATGAGTCATAAAAGAGCCAAGGTTGCCTACCCCTGGTATAGGGTTTCCTGCTTGAGCAGGGGGTTGGTTTAGAAGACCAAAGTCTCTTTCAACTCTGCTATTCTGTTATTCGAGCATACAAAAACTCTGGACAGTCCATACCAAGGACTGTTTCCACTATGGCCAATTAACTGCCTATGGAAAGCCCAAGAGCAGGATCTGACAGCAACCTCAGCGTTCCCTAGCAACTGGTTATCAAGAGGCCTTCCCATTTTGAGAAGCAGTTATTGAAAGTCTTTTTTTTCCTCCAAGAAATATATAAAGCTGCTTCGCACAGAGCCACACCATGATTTTCCACTAAATGACCCAGTTTTCCAAGAATTTAGACTAGTTAAATCTGGAACTTACATGTAGCCCCCTTCTGTACGTTGAGCTATACCTAGGAAAGTGTAAAAAAGAAAAGAAAAAAAAGGAATCACATAACTCAGAAGCTACAGAGCAGATTAGGTTCAGAAGTGTTCCTAGATCTGCAAAGGTTGGAAATTACTGTCTACTTTTGAAAAGGAAGAAATGAAAATTCAAAGTAATTAATAGCGTTTCCAGAGGATTTTGTAATGCACATCATTGTAAGATCTATGAAGTCATTACAAGACTTACAAGGTACAAATTAGCTCCTGTGCTGGTCACTAGGATGCTGTCAGAACCATTCAGTTTAATTTTAAAATCTAAAATAGATTTTGCTGCTTGTCTCTTAGCCTGTTAACACCACTGTCATCACAACAAAGCTGTCCATCCCTGTATGTCCCAATTCATTTCTTCTGTAGAAATGGACAGTCTCTCTTGGTGCATCTAGATTTTGAAACTGCAATCCGTTTGGACTAAAGAGTGGGAAGGTGACAGGATCAACTGATGACAATTTCAAAAAGCAGTGCTGTCTTTTCCTTCACCGGGTCTGCTTTTTTGTTGTATCACACAAACTCCCCTGTTACTGGGTTAATGGGATATGGCAGAAATGACAGAAAGCATATTATGAATTATTAGGGGAAAAAAAGCTTAGCTCTGGAGTTCTTTATTTTTAATTTTTGTGTGCCTCCATCTTTTTTCACATCAGGACTTGGATGCCTTCCTTTTTTAAAACATTTTTTTTTAAAGTTAGAAATGGTCTAGTTCAGTCTGGATCTTTCAAGAGGATCCTGGTGGCATACACACCACTTATCACCACCCCTTCATCCCTGACACAATGCTATATGATATCCTAGGCCAGGGGTGTCAAACTGCCGCCCTGCCGGTCTGTTTCATCATACCGAAGCCGTGTGCACCCCATTGCCGTCAATGCAAAAAGAGTCACGATACTTTGCGACACATCACGTGACGTGGTGAGTTTGACACCTGTGTCCTAGCCTGAACATACCTACATGGGTTTCTTGTCTGATCTTCCTTCAAGATGCTGGTTGGAATTTACGCTTCTTGTAAAGGTCTGGGGAAAAAAAAGTATTGCAATGGAAAGCAGGTTCTTTCCAGATGCCAAAAATAACAAGAGCCTCAGTGAGAACGATGGCACAACTCTACCTTTTGTTGATACAACTGGGGTGCTGGGGCTTTGCACTGAAAATCCAGAGTCTGCATTGCCAATTTGTCTACAAAGCTTTCATTCACTTGATATGTCCCCATTCTACTCTGTCAGGAACTTGGAAAAAATGGAAATGAAAGCAGTGGATAGTATGACCTGGATAGGCAGTCTAAGCACAGCCTCAGTTGGATGCTTCTCTGTTTAGCATTTTGCAAGCCATGCTACAATGAGATTTTACAAGCACACATTTCAGGGCTGAAAGGATGCTAGTTGGCTTCTGGCTTGGACCATGTGGATGCCCAGCAGGGTAGCACAAGCAGCCCAGTTCATCATAGACATCAGAGAAGGCTTTTGACCTTGGAAACAATGACCATGTGAACATAACTCTTTGTTTAGAGGCGCATTGGAACAAATGGCCAGACTTTTGACCCTTGGCTTAAGTGTTCAAGCCCAAGCTAAATACTTTGCATGATCTTTCATCTCTGGGCTAGAGAATTATTTCACCTAGCTTAAATTGGTAATGATAGGGCATACTCTACTGCTGAACCCATTGACTCAGTTACTGAGTACCATGTCCAGCAATAAAACAAGATTTTGCCAGTAATTAATTCAAAAGTTAAGAGACTTATATCTTTGCCTTTGATTCTTGCAGTAGAAAATATTCTGGGTATTGCTGTGTCAATATGGATTCTTTCCACATTCAACATCCAGGAGACAGACAGACAGATAGACAGACACATATATAAATCTATATATATATCCTGGTTATGCTCATTTAAGTTGTAAAGGAAAGGTATGCCATTCATTTCAACATTAATAAACTTATTTAAGATTCTTTCAAGAGACTCATGTATAAGTAATTGAATGTAAACTATTGGAGGGTGGAGTTCACATCCACTAAACTAAGGGCTAAGCTGTGGTTTGTTGAATAATATGTTCATACATTGGGTTAATTCATAAACCACGGATATAACCATTAATATATCCAGGGCTTTTTTTGTCATAGAATGCCCAGAACAGAGTTCTGGCACCTTTTTTGGATGGAACCTTGTACGGTAGCCAAGGCGGGTTGTATGACGTATGAGTTCTGGCACCTTTTTTTTTTTTTTTTTTTTTACAAAAAAAGCACTGAATATATCCATATTATACTCATGATTTAGTTAATATGCTAAAACAAAAAGTCAAGCCCTATCAGTATAAGGTATCTGTCCAGTAACTTAAACTCACTTTTTCATTTCTACATCATCCTTTTAATGTTTTGAATGTTTGTAGAAGACCCAAATAAATCTGGGGAAAAATGTCTTCCTTTCATTCCCTACATTTAATAAATTTGATTGCAGAACCCAGTTGGGGTTATCTTTGGTAAAAGACTTTTTTTCCTAAGAAATAAAGGTATAAAAGAAGCATCTCTGTGTTAGATTCTCTTTCTTTTATTCCACTCTCTCTCTCTCTCCCAGAATAATCTCAAATTATTGGGGGAGGGAGAGGTTTGCACTAGTTGTTGAAATCCAGATAGCCCACTCCATATCATTCCTCTATATGTAATGAGCCTACCGCTAGTTGTAGAAGGGAATATTTATTTTATCAGACATCCAAAAGTTGGGATGTACATGTATCAAAGATCTCACCCAATGTGGAACTATCTAAATGCGCACAACTCCTATTATTCATGGCCGTCATGACTTCAGATTGACCCTGCGTGATCTGTAACAGCTTCTCGGTGGCAGGAAATGTATGCTACATGTCTCTTTGATTTGATAAACCCTTCACTGGGCTGCTGGAACTGCTTTTTGCAACATGAGGCAGCGCTGCCTTTCTCCACAACAGTCCTTTTATTTATTCCATTAAAGGAAATGGTTTCTCTTGTTCCGCCTTCCCAAATGTCATGCAATGTGGGATTGTCAGTGCTGTCAGTCACATGCTATGACTGCTTGGCATTCGGCACAGTGCTATTTGCATGAAGGCAAAAAATAACTGGAACAGATCTGCCCACCGCAGCCTTCTAATTTATGTCAGTCTGCCAACCCTTCCAACAGAAGGAAAGCTACACATTAGTCACTTCTCTTGGCTTAAAGTGGGTGGAAGACTTGGCAGCCTGGTGGCACGGAAGATGGGAGAGCTGGAAGTTCTACTTCGGACTCATATCTCCCTTTCTGAATGGCAGGGTTTGGTTGCCAACCTGGGCCACAGCCTAGAGCTTCGGAAGAAGCTGACAAAAATGGAGATTTTAGCTATAACGATTGATTAAATCTCAAGGAAAGCTAAAAGTCATCCATTTTAATTTAAATTGTGAGGCAGCTTAGAATTGCTCTGTTTTCAGTGGGTTAGTCAGGACCAACTTTGGACCTCTTCTTGAAGAAAGCGAGTTTGAGCATGGGACAACAAATTACTGTGTTATTTGATTGGAAGTCATATAAATTGTCATACATGGGGCATGACATGTAACATCTGTATCTCTACCAGTGAAAGAGGACTGCATACATCATTGTGATATGACCTTTGATGGCTTCCAAAGGATTTTGATGTTGCTTAGAGCTTCTTATAAAACATTTTGCTTCTGCCTTATTTTATTATGAATTAATTGTATTGTGGGGTTTGGGTTGGTTTTCTTACAATTGTGTCTCAACTTTCATACCAGATAAGTGATTTTTAAATATTTTAATCCATGACTGAATATTTTAGGTCCATCTGGAAGGATGAAAACTCTGTCAGGATAGCTTCCAGAATTAAATATAACTAATACTAGCAGGACACTTTAGAGATTAATAAAAACCAATGGTAAAAATAATATAACCATATAATTCTCAAAATTCCAGCAAATTTTCAACAAACAAAACAAATAGCCCTAAGAGCTTTTTAAAAATCCTGCAATGTTATATATTTTATGGTCCCTGGCTGATATTTTTCTCCCAAATTGAACCCAACAAATCTCGGATAAAGAAAGTGAGAAGTATTTCCATTATAATCCTTAAAACATATAGATCGGCTGATATGAGTAAAGGCAGTGCTCCAAGTTTTTAAATATGAAATTTAATAAGGTTTACAGCTTAAAAGTAGCAGTTTAATTGGACTCAGTAATGAATACATTTTGGAAAGAGGGAAGACTATTTAAGGCAGGGATCTTCAAACTTGACCCTTTTATGACTTGTGGACTTCAACTCCCAGAATACCTCAGCCAGTATGTCTGGCTGAGGAATTCTGGGAGTTGAAGTCGACAAGTCATAAAAGGGCCAAGTTTGAAGACCCCTGATTTAAGGCATACTGGGCTGAAAATCTTGGGATGGCCACAAGATGGCAGCAGAGAAACACCACAAAGCACTAACCTTTTGCTGCCATCTAGTGTTCTCCCCAAATGTTATAGCCCCAGCTAAATCTACAAGAAAATTCTTAAGAAGCTTCAGAATAATTATCCTAATTCAACAGCCTCTTGGGCCAGACTTTCAATAAGGTTGGATTGGACAGATTGTAAATCACAGGTCATCTCTGATTTTTGGCAGCCCTTTAAAAAAGCATGCTATTGAAAAAACCCCCCACAAATATCTCAGCTTTCAGACACAAAAAAACTGTAAATACTGTGACACCCACAAATGTGATTCATATCTCCCAAAACAGGGACGCAGACGTGCTGAAAACATAGTCCCACTTCTTCATTGGGTTTCATGTCATTGTTGTGCCTGCCACTGCAAAGAAAAAAAAAGGTACAAGAAATCAGTAGTCCTAATTTAAATAACGGGCAATCAATTGCAAAGTTTTGGGTGTCTAAAAAATTGACTGCATTTGATCAGCAGTTCTTAAGTGATTTCATTTAAGGCCAGCAGCCTCGCACAGTGTAAACAACACGGATCCTCTTTCTCTTTCCCCCTACAGCTGAGACAAGCTCGTCTTAAAGCCAGACTGGATGTGACTTTAAATCTATATTTGCATTTAATTTGCCCTTCTTACAAAAAAAATACAAAAGCCAGCTGGATGGTAGGAGGATGGAAAATGACTGGAATTTCCTCCCCTTCTGGAGCCATTTCTCTCTTCTCACCTCTTTGCCGTTTTTATTTGGGGGGGGAGGTGTTTTCCAGTGATTATAACACCAGCAGAATGGATCAAATGTCTTTTTCTTAATGTGGGATGCAGCATTGTGTTGCTTTAAAAAGAATAATCTTTAGGAGATCATTTGGTGCTAGTAATATTTCCAGCCGATGCAAAAATATGCTGTAAGTGATTAGAGATATGTGGGGTTGCAATCCACTTTATTAGCCACTTTGCTGACAGACACTTAAAACATTCAGGATATCTATACCTCATCACGATTTTTCCTCTACAGAGCTGAAAAGATATTGGTTTATTTGAAGGAAAGGTTTGTTTGTTTATTCATTTCAAAAGCATCACAACTAAAATAAAGCATGCTATATGACATAAAATCTAAAACCTAAAGTACAAAATTAAAATAGGTACAAATGAAAAAGATCTTGCCCAGAAACTAGAAAAACATTGTGTTCTGTTGTGCTGCCATGAGGTGCTGAAATCTACACTGATCCGAGCACAAAGGGCAGATATACATATGTGTTGTTGTCTGCATGTCGCCACAATCGCAAAGAGCAGAAGCCATTTGTTCAGATGGTCTCTGGATCTGGTTGTACCTGTGTGCAGTCTGTTCAATGATTTACATACTTCCCAGCTTTCCAGATTTATCTCCAGATTTCCATATGCCTATCCAGAGAAGGATGAAGTTGATGCATCCTGATAACAGAAACCAGGCTTAGGAATCAGTGGAAGCAAACCTGTGATTCTCTCTGTTAGTCAGTAGATGTCACAGAGCACCAATTTTCCAGGATCTCTGCTTGAATGGAAAATATCTTCCAAACAGCACAGGGATCATCTCTAAAAGAATGTTCTGAGGTACACTAATAAGGTATTTCGGAAAAGGAAGGCCTACGGTATAAAAAGACCATCCATCAGTGGAGGATTCAAAGAGAGAACTAGTCTAATTAAATATCAATGTCTTCTAATAAGAGTATTTAAAATGTTTCCTTCTTTGTGCCTTCTACTTCTGGAATTGATTCTGTGGTATACACAGAGCATGGACAAAGAAGTCAAAAATGGCAACTGCAATAGTGTAATCAGAGCTCCTTTTTTTTTTAAAAAAAGTACAACACTCATACCGTAGTAGCTGCCATTTTGACTTCTTTGTCTATGTCTGAGGTATCCAACTCTGGCAACGTTAAGACTTTTGGACTTCAACTCCCAGAATTCCCCAGCCAGCCATGCTGGCTGGGGAATTCTAGGAGTTGAAGTCCAAAAGTCTTAAAGTTGTCAAGGTTGGACACCCTTTGTCTATGCCTTGTGGATATCCTTGGTTGGTATAATTGGGGAAGGGGGAAAGAAAGGTCCTAGATTAGGGAATTGTCAACTTCTATTTTCCAAAACTTGAATCCTTCAGCTAAAGTATACCTAAAAAGTCTCTTTTTCTGCTGACTAATTGTCGCTGCACTAATCCCTACTCTCAAGTCTATTTTCATTCTAGCAACCAGCTAATCCAGCACAAAGAAAAAAGTATATTCCTGAACAATTTAAAAAAAGAGATTCTTCCAGTTTTTGCCAAGAAATGTCCCATGGCAAACAATAGGTTTGTTTGACAAACAAAGTGGCATCCACTCAATGACTGCACTATTCACTTTATGACTGTCACATTCACTTAACGACCACCATAAGAAAGGTAAAATTGGGTGCAGTCCCATGGTGACCTGGTTAATGACTCTCATAACTTATGACTTAAATTGTGGCTTCAGTTATGGTCGTAAATCAAGGACTACCTGTATTATCAATAGCAAAAGTCAGGTTCCAGTCCAGGGAAAGCACTTAGGATGAACATAAAAGAAGATCATGTATATCAGCTTGAACTATTGGGAGGGGGAAATGTGATATAACAAATACAGGTAGTCCTCAACTTATGACTGCAATTGAGTTCAAATTATCTGTTGCTTAGCGAGACAGTTGTTAAATGAGTTTTGCCCATTTTACAACCTTTCTTGCCCAGTTGTTTAAGTTAATAACATGGTTGTAAAGTAAATCTTTGGTTTTGCTAGTTAGAAGGACGCAAAAGGTGATTACTCTGGGACACTACAACGGTCATAAAGATGAACCAACATCCGAATTTTGATCGTCTGATCATGGGGATGCTTCAATGGTCATTAAGAGTGAAAAACAGTCATAAGTCACATTTTCAGTGCTGTTGTGGTCACTAAACAAATGTTTGTGAATTGGGGGCTATTTGTGACTTGGTTTCAGTGTGCTTGTCTATACTGTAGAGATTTTTACTCTAAACATCTCACCTACTCTCCCCTTTCCTGGGTAGTTGGAGAAGTAAGTATTAGTGAGTAAGTACTAGAGATGATCTTTCTCAGTTCCTACCCTGAACAATTTTTTTCTCTAGGCCTAGGGCATCCAGGTGTGGCACTCATTTTTATCGCTTGTGCCAGATTACAGCTATTTGATCGAAATCAGCTTTGAATGGCAGATTTGGTGAGGTCTTTCAGCTGCTGTTTGTTTCCTAATTATTGCTGCTGTTTTCAGTTGGATTTAATGGTTTTCATGTTTTGTTTTGTTTTTTGCATGCATGCATGCACTTCCTTTCCTTATAAGACTCAACTTTCAGTGTTTTTTGTGGAGGAGGAGGAGGAGGAGGAGGAGGAGGAGGAGGAGGAGGAGAAAATGGTCAGCTCTGCCTTAACTTTCGGAAGGAAGGAAGGAAGGAAGGAAGGAAGGAAGGAAGGAAGGAAGGAAGGAAGGATGGATCATCTTTGCCTTAATTTTCTGAAGGAAGGGAGGGAGGGAGGGAGGGACAAAGGAAGGAAGGAAGGAAGAAAAGGAAGGAAGGAAGGAAGGAAAGAAGGAAGGAAGTCTGGTTGCTCTCTTCAAAGCTGTCCTTGCAACTCAATAGTACTATGTTACCTGAATCTGCCCAGTCCCTCTGCTTGATCCAATCAATGGAACTTGTGCCAATTTCAGAAGCTGAGTGCCCACAACAAGCAAATCTGCTGTTGATCAGACCTTGAGTGGCAAGGAGGGGGGCTCCGTTTTGTTTAACTGCTTTTTTAAAATCCTTCTGTGGTTGGGGGTTGTTGTTTTTTTTGCAACTTGTTTGTACATGCTTGTAGCCAACAGATGTCCATTCCTAAGAAATTGAAAAAGGGGAAGTCTGTATACACTACTGTGTGTTTCTCTCTGAAAAAGGAAGGACACAATCTGTCCATAACCTCTCATCCACCCAATTTAGGTCCAAGTATTTCTAATCACAAGCTGAGTTGAGAGATTTCCCCAATGTTATTTCTCCTTATTTGTATTTCAAACATAGGGCTCCCTGATGCAATGCATAAGCTTTATTTCAGACATTGCTCTTTGGGAATTTCTCTCTCTCTCCCTCTCTCTCTCTCTCTCTCTCTCTCTCTCTCTCTCTCTCTCTCTCTCTCTGTGAGTGTGTGTGTGTGTACACGCACAAACATTTTTTTCCCTTTTCATATGAAATTGGCAGCTTTAGTGATATGGGTATTTTGCCAGACTTCTGGCTCTCTTTATGAGCTTCTCTGAAAAGTCAGCCTGGACTGTAATCTGCAAATGGTTTTAGGTATTGCCACGCCAGCATTCCGTTTAAAAATAATGAGAAGAGGAAGAAAAAATAAAAGGAGAGGAGAAATATGTTGGGAAAACTGTCCTAAGAAAGAATTAATTATTCAACCTGAATGGATTAGATATTTCACAGTGTTGTTTATTTTTCCCTGCAAAGCAAAAGTCTTATATTTCCAACCACTAAAAAAAATCCTCATTTGCCAATTTCTCTGGAATCTTGGCTGACATTATTTTGCAACCCATTCTCCCAGTCATAAGGGCTAGAAACTTATTTTTCCAAAAATGAAAGCTGAAGTGCTCAGGAAAGTGCCTCTCCTGCATTCTGGAATTTTCCTAAATTCCCATAAAATTGTGGGAAAGCATGCCTTGAGTGTAAACATTCACACACACACACCCAAAAATATCATTATCCAGTGAAATAAGGGAGGGAACTTGGCAAAAAGAAAAGCAACAGAATTGTCTTCCCAAAGCAAAACCTGTTGGAATTTTTCGTTTAAATTGTTTTTTTTTATTTGCTGGGGTTAAGAGTGTTTGAGAACCGTACATGGGAGATATTTCTTAACACTGATAGTACTCTGTCATGTGCATTGTGCACTGGTAAGGAGGTCAGCATTGCTGACATGTTCATTTCTGTCTCAGCTGTGTTTTGGGGAGGAAAAGCATCAATCAATGGTTCTGTTTAGACTCACACACTTGGAAGACGCCTCTGGGGTCATTATGACTATGCTATAATTCCAGGATGTGAGAGGGTGGGTGTGCAAGAGCATGCACACACATAGATATATCCAGACACAAAGGGAATTCCTTCCTGAAAGCAATTATGCCGTTCAGATGTTCACAACTATTTTGCAAACATTTCAGTTGGCCTGCTTGTAGAAAGAAGGGATTTAAAACCTGCCTGAACAAAGTCTCAAAATGCCAGCATGGCAGAGAAGATTTCAGACAAAGGACCACTGTTTCATGAAGCAGCACCCAACTGCAAAAGGTCTAAGGCTCAGGATCCTGCAAAACCAGATGGAAAAGCAATTCCTTAGAGATTCATAGTTCATTTTTGGCCTCTCTGATTTCAATGGTCCATGTAACTCAGTGATGCAATGATGGATTTGCATCTGATTGGCCAGACCATTTTTTATGGATCAGAGTTGCCAAAGATCAAATATCTGATCATCTATAAAACCCTTTGGGTGATTTAAGCTTTTTCATACCTTTTGCAATTATTGTGGACTTAACAATCTTTTGGAGATAGGAAATGTGACTTGCTGGTTTAACGTACACTTTGAATGCAGACATATTTCCAGCACATTTGGATAGTTCCACACAGGATGTCCAAATCTCCTGAAGTTTGAAGATGACAAGACAAATTCAATCCTGTCCATTTTTTGTCCAATGTCCCAATTCTGCACCATAGAAGGCTTTAGATGGAATGAAGAAGGGGGGGGATACGATTACACAACTAATGCAGCTTCATGAAAAGTGGAAGTAAATATATTTGTGTGAAATACTGGATCAATAGACATTATGTGATTGAGAAGTTCCAATAAAGATCTCAAGAGAGCTTTTGTCAGCCTCTATTTCTCAATACAAATAGAGCTGAGAGTATAGAGGAGAATAACTGCAGTTCTACTGGCATGAGTTGTAAGAAGGAGGAATATAGATAAATAATATAAATATCATAGAACTAATTAGACCCATGAAACCCTCATTACTGCATCTCTGTGCCTGGAAAGCATGGTTTTCATGCCAGGAAAATGTTGATTTTGGCCAGTTGCGCAGCTGTTAAAAGAGCTCTTTGAGTTGTAAATCCCTTGACTAGAGGCCAAGATGATGAAATAACCTTGTAAAAGTAGAACCTTTTGTTAGAACAACTTGAATATCTTCAAATACATTTTCACTATCATGAGGGCTATATTGGGTTTTAAAAAAAAATGAAAATAGAGTGATTTGGGATTCCAGATTCTGTGCCATGGACAGAATTTAATGTGCCTGGAATTAGATATGAGGTATCCTGACAAAATTCAACCCATTTTATGAAAGGAAAAAATGGAGTAGACCAATCAATGAGCTACATGTTATTTTACAATGAACATATATGAACAGGGAATGATGAGAATAGTGAAAGTTGAAAATAAATCAGTGAGAATCAGTAACCCTTATCACAACTGAACATTTGACAGAGCCTGCTGTTATCAAAATATTAACTGGGTGTATTTCATACAATGAAGCAGTTTCTATTATGATCTGGTTCTGTGTGATGTTTTTATATAAACATGGAAAGGGCAAAGAGCACACCCTTATTGAGTGTCCATATCCCTGATTTATTACATTAAGTGTGTTGTCTCATCTGCTATTTACTTACAGACACAAATAAAAATGCTACTCTCTGATCGTAAAAATCCAGATGCTGCATTTGACAAGTACTCCAGGGAGTAGGTGCGTCTGCACATACATTTGCTCATTTATTTCTGGCTGCAAAATTGGGAACAGCTTAGAAAAGAAAAGAAGAAAGAAACCTCACTGACTGAACTGAGAACTGGGTGGTAAGAAGAATTGCTATGTTGGGAACAAAGCAGCAATAGGGATGGTTAGAACTGCTCCCCTCCAACTGTTTTTCTTCTAAGCTGTCTTTTGGACCTGCTTTTAATTGAATTTTTTTAAAGGCGTTTATTCCCATTGTTTTATTGCTTTTTATGGAAGTTTGTGTTTATTAGTTATTGCTTTTATTCCCTGATTAATGGATACATTGCTCTAGGCTTCTGAAGAGTGACAGTGATAACAATGCATAAAGTGTTAATCTGGACTTGGATTC
Source organism: Protobothrops mucrosquamatus (assembly GCF_001527695.2). Taxonomy (NCBI): domain Eukaryota; kingdom Metazoa; phylum Chordata; class Lepidosauria; order Squamata; family Viperidae; genus Protobothrops; species Protobothrops mucrosquamatus. The sequence goes on along the minus strand of NW_015387510.1, from coordinate 327,076 downwards.
CAGTCCAAAGAAACTTATCAAGTAGTTTTTGGCCAGTTGTTTTCTCAGCCTAACCTACTTCATAGAGTTGCTATTGGGGGAATAAAATGAAGACAATTTTCATCTAAGCTCCCTTGAACTCCTGGAAGATATAAATTTAAGTAACGGTGGTAATTAAAATAACAACAATGAAAATAAAATGGTAGTGATAGAATTTATATTATTTATCTAGCCTAATTGCACTTTTGCACAATCGGCTGATTATTTTTCTTAAATAAATATATATCTCTGCTATCAAAGGGATGTTGATAGTTCCTCTTCAACCATTTGGGTTAAACCTAAAAAGAGTCTTATCGGATCACATCAACTTCTCACCCAGTCCAACATTTGGCTTGCTAGACTGGATAAGACCAGGGGTTTTTTTTCTCATAGAACGCCCAGAACGGAGTTCTGGCACCTTTTTTGGATGGAACCTTGTAGGGTAGGCAAGGCGGGTTGTACGACGTGTGTGAGTTCCAGCACCTTTTTTTTTTTTAAGAAAAAAAGCATGGATAAGACTACCAGCAAAGAGAAGGGACTTTCAGATTTGCAAGATTGATGTTCAAATTCTATGAACACTCTTCAATTTTCTCTTGTTGGACTACCAGCTCTTCTTATAGAATTTGGACATTGTCCTCCCAATTTTCTCTGATTCAAGAAATCAAGAATGGCATTAGACATCCTACATCATCACCATAGGTGTGATGGCCCTAATTCAGTGCAGCATAATCTTTAACGTTAATAAAGTAAATTTATACAAATTATAGGTAGTCCTTGACTTAAAACAGTTCATTTAGTGACCATTCGAAGTTACAGTGACTTATGACCATTTTTCACACGACCTTTGCAACACCCCCATAGTCACGTGATCAAAATTTGGATGCTTGGCAACTGGTTCATAGTTATGACAGTTGCAGTGCCCCAAGGCCATGTGATCACTTTTTGCGATCTTTTGACCAGCAAAGTCGGAGGGGGGGGCAGATTCATTTAACACTCATGTTACTAACAGTGATTCATTCAACAAAGAAAGATCACAAAAGGGGGCAAAATTCACTTAACATCTGTCCCGCTTAAGCACGGAAATTTTGGGCTCAATTGTGATCATAAGTCAAGAACTGCCTGGCGTGGGTCCTGGTTTTTGATTCTGGGAATCTGATCATCTTCCTTTGTGCCATTTTGCTTCTCTTTTCAGAGACTGCCATGAACAGATTTCTTGCAATGCAAGGAGAGATTATCTCACGTTCCTTCTCTTAGAAGAATTCTCAGGCAAATGGAATGTCTGTGTGGATATCTGGAACTCTTAACCTAATATGTCAGCAATGCTGGTGCCGTCTTAGGCGGTGATGGCTGACACATATTAATGCCTCCCTGTTTCACCATTCATACATCAACTCATCACAACAGGAGCACTCACAGCATGAAGCATTTCTCCGAGGCACGGATGCCTTGACCACAAGCTAAGCAGTTGGGTTTGGGAATGAGATGGATCACTGCTGCTAATTACTACTGTAGTTGGAATCCACGGGCATTCAAATCAATGTTTGCTGTAGTGTGCAATATTCATAAGCCAAAGACTGTGTCAGAAAGCATAGATGAAGGACCCGCAATTCATTCTTTCCCTTCCAACTGTGCCTTCTCATTTGTCCTGTAGATACCACCCGGTTTATCCTGTGATCAACTAGATCAGTGGTTCTCAACCTGTGGGTCGGGACCCCATTTGGGGTCGATCGACCATTTCACGGGGGTCGCCAAGCAAGGCTGTCTGCCATTTTTTTTGTCCGCCATTTTTTCCCCTTTTCCGGCGGGTGCCTTACCTCCCTTGGGCTGGGCCAGCTGATGGTCGGCCTGCTCCGTCTCTGCCGCTTGCCAGCTACGCCTCGGCCGGCGCAGGGGGCGGAACCACACATGCGCGGCGCTCCCGGGCAGGGAAAGTCCTCGACTTACGACCGGTTGGGTAGTCCTCGACTTACGACCGGTTTAGTCCTCAACTTACGACCGGTTTAGTCCTCGACTTACGACCGGTTGGGGTCGCGGCATTAAAAAGGTTGAGAACCACTGAACTAGATCCTGAATCATTGAGAAATGTAGTCTTCATACACAAGGTAAGGGGGAGAAGGAAGATAGAGCTAGCAAAATGCCTTTGAGAAATCAAAGAACAGATTTTCGTGGTATCACTCCCTGAAAAGCATTTTGATGAATCACAGCAAACTTTTTTACACATCATGTATTACACATCAATCAGATAACAATGTGCCCTTGATTAGAAGAAATGACTGCTTGTTTGTTTGGTTTATCTATTGAAAATGTGCAATCAGCGTATTACACATGTAGTAAAACTGGGGGATATTTTGTTGTGCTTGCTAGTAAGATAATAAAAACAAACAACATAAATAAATACAACCAATAAAAATGAAACTAGAATAATAATTAAAAGGAAGCATTAAATTAATTACAAAATAAATTATATTTAATCATGTAACAACAGCACCATTGTGCTGACACATCTGAAATTTATAGTAGAAGCATCTAAAAAACTTTAGACTTTAAGGACAAACTCCTCTACATCTTTTCTTTTCTTTTACCCCCATCCCTTTCTTTTCTTTTTTCTTCTTCTTTACAAATAGAATCTATATGCAAGACATTAAATAGAATGATGTAGTCAGGAGATGTCATAAATCATAGCAGTCTTCTAATATTTGAGGTGTTGTCACAGAGAAGAGAAGGTCAACCTATTCTGCAAAGCACCTGAGACCAGGACAAGAAGTAACAGGTGGAAGATTATTAAAGAGAGATCCAAACCTAGAACTAAGGAGAAATTTAATCAGTGGAATGACTTGTTTTCAGATGTTGTGGGTATTCCAACACTGGAGATTTTAAAGAAGAGTTTGCACAACCATTTGTCTGGAATGGTATAGCATCTCTTGCTAGAGCAAGGGGTTGAACTAGAAGACCTCCAAGGTCCCTTCCAATCCTATTATTCTATATTCTACATTCTATATTCTACAGTGCTAGGCTGCATTAACAGAGGGATAGAATCAAGATCACGTGAAGTATTAATACCACTTTACAATGCCTTGGTAAGGCCACACTTGGAATACTGCATCCAGTTTTGGTCACCACAATGTAAAAAAGATGCTGAAACTCTAGAAAGAGTACAGAGAAGAGCAACAAAGATGATTAGGGGACTGGAGGCTAAAACATATAAGGAACGGTTGCTGGAATTGGGTATGTCTAGTTTAACGAAGAGAAGGACGAGGGGGGACATGATAGCAGTATTCCAATATCTCAGGGGCTGCCACAAAGAAGAGGGAGTCAAGCTATTCTCCAAGGTGCCTGAAGGCAGGACGAGAAGCAACGGATGGAAACTGATCAAGGAGAGAAGCAACTTAGAACTAAGGAGAAACTTCCTGACAGTTAGAACAATTGACCAGTGGAACAACCTGCCTCCAGAAGCGGTGAATGCTCCAACACTGGAAGTTTTTAAGAAGAGACTGGACAGCCATTTGTCTGAAATGGTGTAGGGTTCCTGCCTGAGCAGGAGGTTGGACTCGATGACCTCCAAGGTCCCTTCCAACTTTTATTATTACTATTATTATTATTATTATTATTATTATTATTATTATTATTATTATTATTATTATTATTATTATTATTATTATTATTGCCTACAAGGTTGGGGAAAGCTGCAACAGATGGATTCAAATATAAGAAGAGAATTTTGTCTCCTTATAAGAAGTAATACTGTTTTTTATATTCTGGGTGACAAGTTATCTTTGTAGGTGTTTTTTGTCTCTCTGCTTTAAGCTGTGTGCAACTGGGGTTTATCATGTGGCAGGTTCAGTTTTTATTATTAATCGGTCTGTATTTGCAAGACACTTTGGGGGTTTTTGTCTGGTCACTCAGTTGAAGGAGAAAGGAATGTAATATGTGACTGTTTATTTTCCCATCAAAAATGAGTGAACACTTCCCTTGACCACCAGCACCTTCTTCATCTCTGGTCTGTCCAAAGTTTCATGTAGAAAAAATGTTCTACAAATAAATGATCTCATCGGGTAAGAATCATATACATTGCCAACTCCACAAACTTAGAATTCTTCCCACCATTACCAACAATATGCTTCTTCAGTTTTACTGAGGCACCCTTCTGTTCAAAAGCAGCATTTTTAGCACATATTGAGATCCAGGGAGAAAATAAATAGAGGAAGATAAATGGGCATGCAGCAAATTCCAAGGTATGAGGGGAGGGAGGAGAGTCGGCCATTAGTGCTCCTGTTCCCATTTTGCTCATTTTGCCATCATACATTAAACATTGTGAAATACCGAAATTTTCAACATGAGCACCCTCCAGCAGGATAGACTGTCAGAAATCTCAGCAGTGGCCACGCTGGCAGGAGGGTTCTGGGAAATGAAGTCCACATATCTGGAAGGCATTTAGGGTGGGTAAAGTTAGTGAAGATTGATATCTCCATCTTGAAAGAGTTTTCTTTGGTCACAAAAAAATAATAATCAGGAAGAATCCAAGCATTTGATTCTTGATGAAAAGGATTTACAGGTTGGCAGTTCAGATTTATCTAGCTTTCCTGAAGCAAGCTACCTCCAGATCAGGAGAGAGCAGGCAAGCACAGCACTGCTCAAGCAAGACTCACGATAGCTTTTCTTTTCCATCCTTCCATGCATGACTTTGCAATGTCCAAGTTGGATATACTTACTTTTATTTTATTTCCTAACCTAAAGTTAGTGTATCCTTGTTCCTCTCCTGTTCTCCTCTAGGGTGAAGTGAGAATGGCCTTGAAGGACAGGAGGAAGAGCTACTACCAAGGCAACAATCAATTAAAAGAGGGCTAAATCTAGGGCAGAACTGTATTGGCCTACATGATTTTGGTTTCCTATCTACCTTGAAGGGTCTCTCCTCTCCTCTCCCCTTTTCTCCTCTCCTCTCCTCTCCTCTCTTCCCTTTCCCTCCCTTCCCCTCCTCTCTTTTTTTAAAAATGTAACTATTGCTGGAGTCACAGTGTTGAAGGTGACCCTGCTCACTGAGAAATCCACTAAATCAACTTTCAGATGACCATCCAGCTTCTATCTGAAGATCTTCACCAAAAAAAACCTCCTTACTTCTTGTGGTAGCATGTTCCACTATCTGATAGCTCATATTCTCAGAAAGTCCTTCCTGAGATCTAGCTTGAACTTCCTTCCTTATAGTTTTAACACAAAGATCATGGTCCTGCCTTCTAAGGCAATATAGGATAAGTCTACCACTTCTTCTGTCTGACAGCCCTTCATATACAGTATATGAAGATATGCTATTATATTTCTCTTCAGTTGTCTCTTCTGTAGGTTAAATATATCCAGGTCCTTTAGCCATTCCTTGAGGGAGTAGATTTACAGACACCTCACCATCTTGGTAGGCCTCCTCCAAATTTGTACCAATTTGTCACTGTTTTTTGTTTGTTTGTTTTTGATTTGTGCCCAGGCATTTTCCTTCAAATGCACTTAGTAGAGTAGAATATTACCTATAATCTGGACTCTGTGTTTCTGGAAATGCATCAATCTTAAATTAAATTTTCTCATTTGGGATTTTGTATAAGCGGATTGGTTTAATCAACCTAGAGCTTCCATAGGTTCCAGTACTGACTTTCTCTCCTTTCCCTAATACCATTCCTGCTCTATTCCAATTCCTAGTCTATGTTTACATGGTTTCCTAAATTTTGAATCACCTTCTTGCTTGACTTTCCGGGAGAGATTTGAGTTGCCTTATATTCCTAGAGAAAAACTTTTACTGTCTATTAGATATCAGTTGAGACCAAAAGGAGTTTCCTGTCTGACGATGCAGTCCTATGTAATCATCTTGCATTCCTTTCCCCTACCTATAATTCATCCCTTTGCTCCGAGTCTTTGCTGCATTGATCAAGAAGATTCTAAGGCTTCTATTTGTGTTCAAATTCATACTGTAAGTGTCATGTGTCTGACTAATGAGCATGAAAGCATGAAACTTGTTTTCTTTTGGTCCAGGAACAGGAGGAATATTCTGCACATTCTTAATTTTCATTTGCAGACTTTGCTGCTTATTATAGCCAAGACTCAAATGGAGAGTTTTAATATAGCAAGTCTCATATGGAGAGTTTTAATATAGCAGAGTCTCAAAAGCAAGCTTGTCTCTGTCATCCTATCCTAACTTAAATCTTTGTTTGTTCAGGCAGCCTCCAGAGAAAGCTAAGGTTTCCTTATATGAATTATTGGTCCTACAAAGGGCTTGTCTCAAGTGCAAACATTTTAGTCACATGCTTAATTTAGTTTCTCTCTCTTTCTGCCATTCTCTTCTGTTTTATGTTATATTTTTCTGTACATTCAAGTTTTAAAGAAAGACCCAATTGGAAAGATTCCATTTAAATTTGCAACTGAATGGCCAGCAGAACTATAGTTAAAATGAGGCAGTAATAATACCCCATACAGTTGAAGCCATCATTCAGTTTTGATGGGCAGTGATCTGATGTGAGTCCACTCTTTTTTCCCAAGTACATGTGATCAGCAAGGAAGAACAACTATGGAACAAGGTAATTATAACCTGTAATATTTCTTTTTGAAATCAAAATATATAGCTTTTTGATGATCAGGAGATGTAATTTCTTTTATTTTACTTTTTTAAAAAAATATCTTTTTTCCCCTCCAAAGGCTCTCAGGTATTAAGGTCTCACTTTTGAGGAGGGTTTAAAAGACTTTTGAGATGTTAAGATGGGTGCCTTAATCTTCACAGCAGGTTAATGTTCTCATTTTGGCCCTAAATCACTGCCTCCCCCTTATGGAAAAAGTGATCTTAATTTTTGGAGAGATGATGAGGATTAAAGGAATGAAATATGTGCTTTAAATTTCTGCAAGCATTTCAGACCTGTCCCAAGCACCAGAGGAGTTCCAAAAATATTGGCATTGCCCATCCCACTGATGCAATTGGGATCTACTGGTTGCCTATGCCAATGCCAACTCTATTTATTCTCCTGACACCCTCATTTTGACCAATATCCTATATTTCAGCCATAACTCTTTTTATAGAGAAGCCTTTCTCTCTGGATTTGATGGAGATGAATTGTCTCTCTGCAACTTCCAAATGAAGATGATGCTGTTCGTCATCTGAGGTCACCTGCTACCTTAAGTACAGTAAGCCATCTCTCTCTCTCTCTCTCTCTCTCTCCCCCTCTCTCTCCCTTGCCCTCTCCGTCTTTCTCCCTCTCCCTGTCTTTCTCCCTCTCCCTCTTTCTCTCTCCCTCTTTCTTCCTCCATCTCCCTCCCCTCCCCTCCTCTCTCCCTCTCTTTCTTCGTCTCTTTTTCCCTCTCTCTCTCTTTTTCCCTTGCCCTCTCTGTCTTTCTTCCTCCCTCCCTCTCCCTCTCTCTCCCTCTCTCTTTCTCTCTCTTTCTTCCTGTCCTCTTTCCCCTTCTCCCTCTTTCTCTCTCCTCTTTTCTCCCTCTCTCTTTCTCTTTCTCTTTCTCTCTCCCTCTCCTTCCCCCTCTCTTTCTCTTTCTTCCTCCCCCCTCTCTCTCTGCAAAATATATGTTAAAATAACCATACTTGTTGATTTAAGTGGTTGAATGAGCTATTCTTCTCCTACTGCCAACAGCATTTCCTAACACTGTGACTCGGTTCACATCAAGCCATAACTTTGGCTGGTTGGTTTTTTACTTAATATGTTGCAAACATATTAGCAAACAAGCCCAGTTATTGTTTGTTCAACAAACCATGTCTTTAAAATCTTTGTTTTGGATGTTTCTAGGAAGTGAATATCTCTATGGGTGTGTGCCGCTCCTCTCCTAATGTATGTATCTGTGTGTCTGAGTCTGGCTGTAAATATGGAATGGAGAAAGATTAAATTCCTTTTCTCCCACACCACAGTCTTAATCAAATAGCTCCCATATATGTACACAACCTAGTTTTAGGAATTTTTAAAAATGTGGGAACAGCCAATTCTGGATGCCTTTTAGCACATTTAGTTTGGGCACTTAATGTTCACAGCACATCATCTCCTTCATATTAACAAAGGATTCATAAAAGAAAAATCTACTCTATCCTATTATCCCCATGTGGCAGATGTGTGTGGAGGAATGGGGCTGGGAATAAGAAAACCACATACAGTAATCACAGAAGAAGCTACTGTGTGATTTTTCTATAAGTCTTAAGTTATAAGCACACACACAAAAAATCCTGCAGAAAATAGCAGTAGCACTTAGACTTATATACTGTTTCATAGTGCTTTACAGCCCTCTCCAAGCAGTTTACAGAGTCAGCATATGGCCCCCAACAATCTGGGTCCTCATTTTACTGACCTCAGAAGGATGGAAAGCTGAGTCAACCTTGAGCTGGTCAGGACTGAACTCCTGGCAGTGAGCAGAGTTAGCCTGCAATACTGCATTCTAACCACTACGCTACCCAACTCCTCAAATGTTGAATGAAAATCTTGAATGTAACCTCAGTTCCATGAAAACCAAAAACGGTACCAGTTCATGCTACAATAACATCATTTTTTTTCTTGAGAATTTATATTAATCTGTGGTTTCCAGTCATAGAGGTAGTATGTGGTAGAGCAGAAAATGATTGTTCTGAGACTTTCCTTCCTGGCAAAATTAGTGGTGGTGTACCTTCCCTTCCCTTCCCTTCCCTTTCCTCTTCTTCCTTTTTCAATCACCTAAAATGTCTGCTGAAGAAAGGGAGAGAGAACTGTGAACATCAGGAGCTGTATATATTCTGATGCTGAATTCTTTTGCAGTTCCACCATGAGCTTGTGAGCAGAAAGTGCTAAATAAATCAATCCATTTGCAGAAGGTAGATGGAGGAAGACGCATTAAACAGTGATGGTGTTACTGAGCAGAGGACCAGCTGTGCAAGAAGAAGCAGTTAATGATCAGATGCCAACCCTGAACCTGATTTTAACGATCAGATGCCAACCCTGAACCTGATTTTGCTCTGGAGGTTTCAACATCATTCCAGGTGAACTACAGAAGATAAGAATTACAGAAGATTAGAAATGGCAAGAATTCTAAGAAAAGTTTTGACCTGTGGTTCAAAATTCTAATAATAATCATAGCAATGCCTAAAAAGGTCTCAATATGCCATCATACACAAAGCATGATAGGGCTATCGTATCTGATTTGGTTTTGCTTTTCCCCCCCCAAGTCAATGGTAATCATTCAACATGGTGGCAAGTAATAGCTTTTCCAAAAAAAGAGAGAACCATTTGGTGCAATATGCATTGGTGAAGCATGATATTCTTTTACTATAACAGAATAATAAAATAACAGAGGTATTCTAGTCCAATCCCCTTTCCATGGCAGGAAACTCTATACTATTAAAGACAAATGACCATCCAATATCTTAAGAAAGAAAGAAAGAAAGAAAGAAAGAAAGAAAGAAAGAAAGAAAGAAAGAAAGAAAGAAAGAAAGAAAGAAAGGAAAGAAGAAAAGAAAGAAAGAAAGAGAGAGAGAGAGAGAAAGAAAGAAAGAAAGAAAGAAACAAAGAAAGAAAGAAAAAGAAAGAAGGATTTCCCATTAATTGTAGACCATTAAAATTATAAAACCATATAATCATAGGGCTGGAAGAGATATCAGAGGTCTTCTAGTCCAAGGCAGGAGATTTTATACCATCCCAGACAATTGTTGTCCAATCTTTTCTTGAAAACCTCCAGTGTTGGATCACCCACAACTTCTGGAGGCAAACCATTCCACTAATTAATTGTTCTCACTAACAGGAAATGTCTCCTTATTTCTAGGTTGGTTCTCTCCTTGACTTCTATCCGTTGCTTCTTGTTCTGCCTTCAGGTTCTTTGGAGAATAGGTTGACAACCCCCATCTTCCTTGTGACAGCCCTTCAAAGAATCTGTATGTGAATATCCAGGCCTTCACTATGCGGCCCACAACAGCCTGCCTGCCTTCCCATCTTTCAGTTCAATTCCAAAAAGAAGAAACCATAAACAAACTTCTCTTTGGGAATTTTTCAGATCAGGCAGATCAGCAGTCAAGGAGGCTGCAAAATAATGGAGGGATGGGTAACTAAAAAAAAAAATCAGCATCCTTGGAACAACAAAGCAAATACAAGGATATGAACAAAAGCTATTGTAAAGTATCCTTATAATGAGGCAGTCTCCTTTTTATAGAGGAAAAAAAGCAAATTAGATGTAGTGGTCATTGGTGTGTTAACACACACACACAAACACACACATACACCTCTTTTTACTGTGCATATGCATGTGTACACACTCACCCTTCTTTTTATTGTGTGTGCCCAATAAACCTGAAAGGCCGGATTACAGGAAGAGGCAAGAGGGGGTCCCTGGAAAATGCCCCCTACTTACCCCAGTGCCCGAGGAGGTGACAGGAGAGTTGGGGGGCACCAAGACGGGGTGCTTTTCCAAGTCGGTGGAGGAGGACGGCGGTGCCCCTTTCTCCAGCCGGAGCAAACGAGGGCTGGATCCAGGCAGGTAGGACACGGCCGCCTTCCTCCCGCAACAGGGCGCCCGCGGGCCAGCGGGACCCGTCGGAGCTGCACCCCGGGTCTGGGCGAGCTGCCGCCGGGCCGTCCCGCCGCCCGCCTGATTTTTCAGATCAGGCAGATCAGCAGTCAAGGAGGCTGCAAAATAATGGAGGGATGGGTAACTAAAAAAAAAAATCAGCATCCTTGGAACAACAAAGCAAATACAAGGATATGAACAAAAGCTATTGTAAAGTATCCTTATAATGAGGCAGTCTCCTTTTTATAGAGAAAAAAAAGCAAATTAGATGTAGTGGTCATTGGTGTGTTAACACACACACACAAACACACACACACACACCCCTTTTTAAATTCTTTTTAGATTTGCTGAAATGCTGGAGAATGTCATTATTTCTGCACTTTGATGCAAATTGAACTAATCTGTAAATCCCAATCTCAATAAAAAGATTGAAAGGCAATTTTCCCACAGGTTTCTCTCTTCTCTCCACAGCCCCTTGTCTTTTTCAGCACAGTTGTATGCTTCCAGAAAAAAAAATGCAGCCATTTACATGCATCTTGATAGTTTAGAAAGAGCAGCATTTTCAAATAGCTCCGCTGAGACAGAAGATATTTAGAAATGCATATTTTGTGAAATTGAAGATGTGAAAACATGATGCAAATCTAACACAGGCTGGATCTGTTCCGTACACCCATACTCTCCAGGGAGTGTGAACAGTTTGGGGTCTTAAGAGTCAAAGAGAAAAAGTTCAACCGTATACCCCTTTTCTTAAATTTCCAATAAAAATACTGATATTGATACAGTGACTTTCCTCTTGATACAAGGAGGTTTTAATCCAAGTCCTGGATGTGGAAAAAAAATATCTAATCCCCTCCCACTATGTATGCAATATCCAGGAATCTTAACCCTTGAAGATAAACTAAAGCTTAGTCTTAAGAATCAAAGTGTTTGAAAGCTTTTCTGATTGGTAATAAATCTATTCTAGCCTTACTTCAGGGATAGAAAATGTGTGGTCATTTGGATATTGTTGGAGTGAACAACTCATTCCTCATCATTCACCAGTCTAGTTAGTGTTAACGGTCATTGGAGATCTCTACGTCCATTGATAACCACAGTTGTAGTAGAGCAGGGGTCTTCAGACTTGGCCCTTTTATGACTTGTGGACTTCACCTCCCAGAATTCCTCAGCCAGGCATGCTGACTGAGGAATTCTGGGAGTTGAAGCCAACAAGTCATAAAAGGGCCACGTTTGAAGACCCCTGTAGTAGAGAGACTTGCAGAAAGTTCTAAATTTTGCTTCTTCATGCACTTGCTTTTGGGGAAAACATGAATCCCAACCAACTCCTGTAGGCATTTTGTCATTCCTGTCCTTTCATGCTGTTCTAAATGATTTGGTTATGTTTACACTGCAATTATTATTTTCTAGAAAACTCCCATATCACTTTAGTACAGGGGTCTTCAAACTTGGCCCTTTTATGACTTGTGGACTTCAACTCCCAGAATTCCTGGGAGTTGAAATCCACAAGTCATAAAAGGGCCAAGTTTGAAGACCCCTGCTTTAGTACCACCCCTTCACGGAGGAACTTGTTCATTCTTCCTTTTCACTGCAATATTTTGCTTGGTCATAGCTCACTTTTTCCAGAAAGCTGTTCCTGGGATTTGGACAGATTTTACAAAATAGATTTAGTGCATTTTTTCCCAATAGCATGGTATACCTTTCCTAGACTGAATGGTAGATAGGAATGAATGGTCTTTATTGATTTTTTTTTCTTCACTTCCTATTGGAAACTGAAAAGAACACAACACAACACTATAAGAGCCAATGTGGTATAGTTGTGAAGATGGGGAGGACCAGATTCTAACCCCCCCTCCAGTCACAGAAGCTTACTAGTTGTTACAATGTGGGAGAATCAAAAGAGAGAGTGCACAGTGTTGAGCTCCCGAAAAAAAAAGTGGAATATTTATCAAACAAATTAATATATACCATTTATATCTTACTTCTATGGTGAGACATAAAACAGAAATCTGGACAGCAAGTGCTCAGGGGGGCAAGGAAAGCTGGCTTTCTCTTCTGATAAATTCCATATTCTTGAGCTGTAACTTAAAATCCAATCAGGACCTTTCTTTCAGATTTAGAGAAGAACCAAAGAAATGCAGTGGATTTTCAAGTGATTCAGTAAGCCCTTAGATCAGAAGAGTCCAACCTTGGCTACTGTAATACTTGTGGACTTCAACTTCCAGAATTCCTAGCATGGGGAATTCTGGGAGTTGAAGTCCACAGGTCTTAAAGTTGCCAAGGTTGGACATCCCTGCCTTAGATGAAAGATGTCCTCCTCCTGGAACCTTTTGCTAAAAAGGGAAAGTCCCACATTAGTTTTTCCATGCATCTGGAATGGTCTATGAAAATGGCTAGGCAAGGATACGTATCCAAATAAACCCAGATGCCAATTCTCTCGCCCCATCCTCTCAGGCAACATTATTAAAGCACCTAATAATAACAGCCATACTGTTAGACATTTATTTCCCTGAACATCTTTCCACAACATCGATGCCATCTGTTGTCTGTGTAGGACAAACAGGTCAGTCTCTCTGGTACAGAACAAATGGATCCAAATCTGGCATCCAAACATCAACCTCCAGAGAAGAGTGGGGAAAAACATTTCAATCCCCCCAGATGTTCAGCTCCTGGCTGCAAACTTACATATGTCAATGCAACATTTGTGAAAAGAAAGCACATAATAGGGAATTGCTAAACTAGAATTGATCAGGGAGCTTGTCTCTCTTCTCTTTATTCTCTATATTTGGCTAACTTTGTAAGAAAACATCTTAGATTTGTGTTCAGAATGAATCATTCTGTTATCATATTAATTGAACCTATTTTATTTTATTATTATTTTTGCACCACATTTAATTATTTTTACACATAACTCAAGGTGGCAAACATATCCAGCATACTTTCCTCTTCCTATTTCCCCACAACAACCACCCTGTGAGGTGGATTGGGCTGGCCCAAAGTCACCCAGCTGGCTTTCATGGCTAAGGCAGCATTTGAATTCACAGTCTCCCACTTTCTAGCCTGGTGCCTTAACCATTGGAACTAAATATCCATATTTTTTTTGGAGAAGGAAATGAGGGGAGGTTGCTCTACAATTATTATTTTAAAAGTCTTATGTAATATGAATATATTTATTTTGGAAGGAGCCTTGGAGGTCTTCTAGTCCAAACCCCTTCTCAGGCAGGAAACCCTATACCAATTCAAACAAATGGTTGTACAAGCTCTTCTTAAAAACCATTGTTGGAATACCCACAATATTTGAAAGCAAGTCATTCCACTGATTGATTGTTCTGTCAGGAAATTTTTCCTTAGTTCTAGGTTGGTTCTCTCCTTAATTATTTTCCATCCGTTGCTTCTTGTCCTGCCTCCAGGCAGTTTAGAGAATAGCTTGACTCCCTCTTCTTTGTAGCAGCCCCTTAGATATTGGAACACTGCTATCATGTCACCCCATTAAACTAGACATACTCATTTCCTGTTTCCATTGTTTTAATTGTAGTATATAATTTTTTGAATTGTAAGCTGGGTGGCTATAGAAATTGAATAATTAAAGAAATAGATAACAAACATGTCAATTTAGTATATGACTTTATCCAGAGCTCCCACGCAAGAACAAATGACAAGGTCAAATTATCTCATTTTGAACACATTACTTGATGACCTAGTTGGGTGAAGCCTCTGATGAAAGTTATAATGCTGGGAAAAATGAAAAGAAAAAGAAGATAAGGATGACCAGCAGCAAGGTGGATGGGCTCAGTTATATTAGAAGATTTGAAGGGAAAAGTTGAGGACAATTCATTCTGGAGAAAATTGATATAATCAGATGATCGGTAAGAGTCAACACCAGCCCCAATGCTCATCATCATGATTACACCCAATAAAATAGTTTACAAGTAGTCTTCAACTTTCAGCCATTTGTTTAGTACCATTCAAAGTTACAACAGCACTGAAAAAAGTGACTTATGAATGACCGTCGGACTTATGACCATTGCAGAATCACATAGTCATGTGATCAGAATTTGGGCTCTTGGCAACTGGCATGTATTTATAACAGTTGCAGTCTCCCAGGTCATGTGGTCACCCTTTGCAACCTTCCCAGCTGGCTTCCAAGAAGCAAAGTCAACAGGGGAAGCTGGATGTGCTTAACAAGCATGTGATTCAATTAACAATTGCAAGGATTCACTTAACCCTGGCAAGACAGGATCATGAAATTGGATGTAACTCACTTAAGATCCACCTTGCTTAGCAACAGGAATTCTATGGACATATATTGAGAACTACCTATACAAGAATGCCTAATAAAGTCAGTTAAAAATAATTCATATGGTACTGTTTATTCTCTTTTTCAACCAAACCTTATGATTTCATACTCTGTTTAGTCCCCAGATGTTTCCACATCAGGTTTCTGAAGCTCAGTTCTAAGGTTTGTTGTAGTTACAACTTTCCTGTTCAGAAACCCTTATGGAGGCCATTTTGAGTTCAAATGACATAGTAAGACTCAAAGCTTGATCACCAATTCTCACGTGCCAGGAGTAAAATGTCAGTGCAAGCATACTACTTAAGATTTTGAGCTTAGTCTGCTTTATGAATACTATCTCCTTTTTCATCCTGTGGGGGAAAAAAGGCTAATGTGGTTTTTTTTATGGATAACAGTTTTGGCAATAAATCACACACACACACACACTCACACTCACAAAACAGACCTTAGAATCAGGCAAGACGGCATCATGAGTTGAAATTTTCACAGTCCCAAATTTGTAGCAACATTTTAATTGTCGGCTTTCAAATTAGTCCCTGTAAAACAGATTGAATCAAGTCAGATACGATCTCAAAACCTACACCCAAACATCTTCAACATCTGGTCTTTGCTGCCTATTAATTCTTTTGACAGGCATTGAATTTTAAGTGGCTGTAGCTTTAATTTTAATTAAGTATTGAAAAACGACTCTAACTCTTATGTGTAGCAGTCAAGTGCAAAATAATTTACAATATCTTGTTAGTATTGTTGTTTTGAAACACTTTTTTTTACTAGCATGGATAATCTTCATAAAGCCTGATGCTAAATTAAATTACTGCATTTTACCATATATCAAATAAGACTAAGACTAATGTTGGGTGTATAAAACTTGCTTTCATTTCCAAGAGTGCAATTTTTTTCTACTCCTACATATTTGAGATTAAATTTCACAAGCTGTATCACCCATGGACTTCAGATCCTCCCCAATACTAAATATAGAGGGAAGTTTCTCAAATGAGCAAAGAATAAAAAGTTTCTAAAAGAAATGTATTTATTTAAAATTGAAAAGGAGACAACGAGAAATCTTATTCAAAGATATTCAGAGAATAATCATTTCCAAAACCTGAATTAATTTTAGACTATGGATTGTGTTCTGACAGAGATATATCACTTAAAAGGGGCACCTGTTTTAAACAAAAAATAAAATAAGCTTCTACTTTATACTTAGATTCACAAATCATGGACTGAATCTATTCTTAACATATTTAGAAATAAAGCCACTGAAATCAATGGAACTTAAATTGGTCATTGTTCAGCGGATACTTCAGTGTTTCTGCCCCATAGATAAATCTTTCAATGTGTTAAATGTGTTAAGTGATATAATTTTCTAAAATATAGTTGTTGCTCTGCAGACAACAGTAAACAATGTGCAGTGCAATAGTCACAGAATTTACGAGGTGAATTCAAGACATACACTTAGGAACTTCAGAAAAATGTAAAAGACAAAAATAGATGAGTGATAGACTCAGAATGTTAGAAGGGGCCGTTCAACCAGGAGATTATATCATTGGTGCCCTCCTCCCCTTGATTGTTTTCTTGCAGACATTTCATTACCAAACTAGGTAACATAATCAGTGCTAGGAAAAGGCTAGCTCTGATGATGTTACCTAATTTGGTAATGAAGCAGCTGCAAGAAAATAACCAAGCTCAGAGACCACCAATGGTCCCACAGATCAATCCTGAGCTACAAACATTTTCTTCTGCTGATTATAATATCAAAGCATCCCAAATAGATGCTGTCTAGTAATAAGACAAGTTCATCCCTTCTTAGTAATTGGTTCTACTGCTCAATTGCTTTTACTATTCAGCTGGAACTTTCTTTCCTGTAACTTTAGATCATCATTCTGTGTCCTAAATTCTGGCATAAGATGTCACATCTTTTCATATCTTTCAAGAATACAACAATGTCCTCCCTTAGTTTTTTTTTCTTCTCAAAACTAAATATTCCCAGTTCTTTCGATACTACAGTATTAAGGATGCTACTGTGATATCCTGGTCAATCTATCTGCCTCTGGTTGAACCTGTTCCAACTTATCTGATCATGCAATGGCCAGAACCACAATTCAGATTCAGATTTGAATATTAGGTTCTGAACACATTGAATATTACAAGTATTTCTTCCTGAAATTAGGAAAAACTACTTTGGTGAATGCAACCTGAAACTGCATTTATATTTTCCAGGAGTCAGGCTGCTTCATTAACCCATACAAGTAGTCCCTTGACTTATGACCAGTCACTTATGACCATTTGAAGTTATGACAGCGCCACCCAAAAAAAACTACTTAAGACCCAGTTTTTAAGTTCTGATGTCAGTCCTCCCCCCCCCATGATCATGTGACCGGGTTTCGGGCATTTGACATATGGCCCACATTTGCAGCTGTTTGCAGCACCCTGCATTCATGTGACTATGATTCATGATTTTTCCAGAAAAATGGTATTTACTTCTGGTTTCTGGCAAAACATGGCTTATAACAAACAATGAGTTTGCTTAACAACCACAATATTGCTTAACAACTGTGTTCATGAATCACTGTCACGAAAAAAATAATAAAAATTGGATCTGGTCATATGGTGACCCGTATTACAATTGTCATGACTTATGACCATAATTTCCAGGCTCAATTGCAGTAATAACTTGAGAACTGCTTATACTCACATTGTGATCAGCTACAATACCGTTACTCTTTTCACACATACTCTTATGGACCTCATTGTCTCTTCTCCTCTCCTCCCCTCCCGCCTCCTCTCCTCTCCTCTCCTCCCCCATTATTTTAACTGAAGAACTTAATATTTGTAGTCATTTCACTGTATACTTCTTCAGCTGACTTCTCTAACCTATCAGAATCATTTTGAATGTTATTTCTGTCTTTCACATTATTAGCTTTTCCACAGTTTTGTGTGATCTGCAAATTTAATAAGTATTTTCTCTATCTCTTCATCCAATGCATTAATGAAAATGTTGAAGAGTACAGGACCTTAGAAATTAATGCATTAGGGCAACCAGTAGCACTGAAGTTTTAGGTTTCAGATGCAGTTGCTACTCTATGTGAATATTATTTTAATACAATTTTCTGCCTGGAATTTGATTAATTTTTCCCTCATTCTGATGCCACTATGGTTGATTAAAAAAATACTTTCTTGCCCACCAATTCTTTGGGTACCAAAGATCAAGGTAACTAATTTCTGTGGTTCTTGGCAAGTTCATGTTTTTTAGCCAATCTTATAAGACAATCTTATCAGTAATTTATTGCTATTCATTTTAAGTTAGATTCAGTGCAGAAAACTCCCTGGCTTGACTTTCTCCACTTGTATAAATAGACTAGATATTTTATAGACAACATTTCAATCTAGAAAAATGTAGAATCAAAAGTATACACTAATTGTGCTCTTTTCTGTATATTAATTCAGCCAGTGTAGTTTAGACCAATCCATCTTAAAATATGGAGCAAGTGAAATTCTCCAGCACTGATAATAATAGGAGAGTGGATGCATTCCTTCACCATGAAAAGATGATCAAATTATGTTTCACAAGAGAGAATAGATGTACAATAGTTATTAGAAGTTCTGGAAAGTTAGGTGAACCGACAGGCAATTAAAGGGGACAATTAAGAATTGAAAGAGAGGTTGGAAAAAAGAATGAAGCTGTATAAAAGACTGTTTACCTGCTGTTTCTTCTATTCCAGTTCATAATTTTTACCTGCTATGAGTTATAGAGATGTCCCTTAAATGAAAGAATGTTCTATTTTATGTATTTATGTTTAGTTATTTGTTTAGTTTAGGTGCTGTCTAACTGCATATTGACCCTGGCCAGGTCACAATACTAGACATGATTTAAATAACAATGTACAGAAAACAGTAAACACTTGGCAGATCTGGTCAACACATAAAACAAATACCACGCACCCAGGAGGAGTTGCAGTATGCCCTATCCAGATCCAGGGGGAATAGCTCATGGCTTTAAGGACCTCCAGAACACCATCATGGTGGGAGCCACCCAGATTTCAAGGAGAGTCTCATTTCAGATAGAGAAGACACACTTTCTGAGTCTGAAAGAAGACACTGTTTAATTTAAAGGAATGCAAAATAATGGAACTGGCCCTATAGACACCACTGTAGGCAGGTAATCTCTCAAATACCCACGCTCTATAGCAGGTAGGGGTCTGCAGGCCATAATCAGCACCTTGCATCAGACTCAGAAGTAAACTTGATCTTGCAATGATAATAGATTCTTTGTATTTGCTTGAAGCATACAAAGAGAAGGACCTACACATTTTCTGGAAATAGAACAGTGGAGTCTTTTTCTAATGGTTAGGTATGATCCTCATATGTGCTCCCAGCTGCCAATCCAGTTGATGTATTTTACACTAACTGCATTTTCTATATAGTATTGTTTTAGACCCGTGTGTAACATAGAACAGGAATCTAAATGGATCCAAACATGATGATGATGATAGATGATAGAGATATAACATAGATGATAGATAAAGATAGAGAGATATATGATAGACTGATAGATATGATGGATGATAGATAGATAGATAGATAGATATTTTTCTTTAATATTTTTCTTTATCTAACAGCCCTAGAAGAAAACTTTCCAGTTTCCATTGTTAAAATCTTCTGAATTAAACCATGAATCTGTTCCGAATATTTCTTTGTCTTATTTCCTTTCTGATTGAAAATTCAGATGAGGAAAACCACTCCAAACGCTGTATCTGTGTTGTTCAAAGTGTAGTGGCATTGTTGTATTATTTTTTTGTGCAGTCAATATGGGTAATTGTTCGGGCTGCAATCCAACCAAAGTTCAAAACTTTAGCCTCGTCATTTGGACTGGAAGCACTAAGCATTAAGCATATGCTGTATTTTCCACCACATCTCCCTACCTTATTCAAACTGATGGGGCTTAAAAGTGCTTACTTTATCTGGTGAAGGCCCAATGCAGGCATTCATTTCAGCTCAATTAGTGACTACTTTAAAAATATGCGTGTGGAGGAAAGAGAGAAACTGGGGGGAAAAAATCAGAATAAAATTTATGACCTGTAGACATGCATCACATTTTAAAAAGGTCAGGGGAGACTAGCAAAGAGAGAGGGGGGGAAAATCATACCCTGTGAATTTTGACAGCTAGGAGCACATTTGCAATTATGCACTCAGAAAAACTTCAGTTTCTAGCTCTAGACTTCATTAAAAGAATTGGAGGAAAAGAATATATATTAGCTGGAGGAATGATCCCCAAGGTTTCATTACCCTTTTCACACAAATAAAGCACCCAGGGTTATAATAGTATTATCCTTGTCTTGCTAATATTCAGCTTCTACACTACGTTGCTTACTTTGTTTTTGAACAACAAAAGAGCACCTGGAATTCAGCTATCCTAGCCCAAAGAGGAGATCAACAAGAAAGTCATACCTCAAGGGGAGGAAAATATGTTGCATTTATTTATATTGGTCTCCTAACTGTGGGGAACATGTTTTATTAAGCTATCAGCCACCCACATTCTCTTCAGTAGCAGCTCCATAATTCCTTACATTCCACCTAGGTGGGAATTACATATTTCTCAAAGTAGAAATTCCTATGCATTAGAATAGAAGAGAATATAGCATATAGGGACCTTGGACGTCTTCTAGTCCAACCCTCTGCTTGAGTAGGAGACTCTGTACAATTCCAGACAAATGGCTGTCCAATCTCTTCTTGAAATCCTCCAGTGATGGAGCACCCACAACTTCTGGAGGTAAGCCATTCCACTGATTAATTATTCTAACTGTCAGGAAATTTCTCCTTAGTCCGAGGCTGGATCTCTCTTTAATGATCTTCCACCTGTTATTTCTTTTCCTGACCTCAGGTGCATTGGAGAATAAATTGCCACCCTCTTCGCCATGACAGCCCTCAAAAACTGGAAGACAGCTATCATGTCAGATATGTATGTCTGTTTTTCTCATTGTCACTGGTAGTAAATACAGGGTCAACCTCAATATTAGATAAGATGAGATAGTTTTGTCTCAAGTGGCATATATTCATAACTATCACCAAGTGTCATGTTGCAATAAGGAGGACTGTCCCATCACCAAGGAGGAAGAAAAGTTGTTTTTGTTAATTTGTTTTGTTTTTGTTCAATACCTAGTATGAGAGGAAAAATGCTATTTTATTTTTTGCCTTGGGCAGAAAAACATCTCGGGTCAGCCTTGACTAAATATCTTTTTCAGGTCTTTTGAAACACTTCAGTCTATAAAATCTGCTTACAAAAGAGAAAATAAATGCTAGACTAGAAAGATCTCTAATCTGATCTGGCATGGTTCTTCTGAAACAACAGTGGATCAAGAGATGAGAAGTTCCATTAGTTCATAGATGCTTCATCTATAATCCTTTTATTCTCTTGAACATTTTGATTCTTCTCCAGATTTATCCATGGGAATCTACATTGTGCCAGATTGTGCAAGAGTGAGCTTCCTTTTGTTACCCATCACTTGCCTTTAACATTTTGGATGAGAACTGATAATTGCAAAGTGGGTTGGAGACAACACCATGTGTGCAGGACTCTTTCGGCAGCAGAATGTTAAGGTTGTTCATCACAGGTATCTTTAAAACTGCGATGTGCCTATTTTCATAGGTTTTCTAGCCAAATATGACAGGAAACCGTGCCATTAGTCATCAGCCAGCATGGTTAGAGGAGATTCTGAGGGATACATGAAGGGGTGTTGAATGTGAATTAGGCAAGATTTGTCATTGACACTTCAGGATAACAGGATTAGACTGTCATGCAAGGTTGATGCTCGACCATGATTTGATAAACTTTCTAAGTTGCATAGCAAGACTTGCCAATTTCTCTTTCTGCTTTTAGTTTGTATCTTTGCAGAATGTTTGGTTTGATCCCTTAATCTTCAAGAGCGCCTTCATGAGAGGCCAGAAAATGGCTATGAGAAAGTGAGGTAATCAGAATCTACAGGCTTGCAGACATATGGATAGTCATTGACTTATGACCATAACTGGGCCAGAATTTCCATTGCTAAGCAAGGCAGTTGTTAAGTGAGTTGCTAAGCAAGGCAGTTGTTAGGTGACTTTTTTTTGCCATGATTGTTAAGCAAATCACTGCATTTAAGTGAATCATGCAGCTGTTAAGCAAATTCAGTTTCCCTCATTAACTTTGCTTGTTGGAAGCCAGCTGAGAAGATTGCAAATGGCAATCAGATGACCCCAGAAAGCTGCAACTATCATAAATACATGCCAGTTGCCAAGTGCCCAAATTTTGATGATATGACTGTGGGGATACTGCAATGGTGGGTAAGTCACTTTTTTCAGTGCCATTGTAACTTTGGTTGCTAAACAAATGGTTGTAAATCAAGGACTACCTGTACATGTTGTTCGCTGAGCTTGGTTGTTTTCTTGCAGATGTTTCATTATCCAAACTAGGCAAATGTTTATGTCAGATCTGTACATTGGGGAAACAAAACAACCACTTCACAAACACATGGCACAACATAGGAGAACAAATGCACCAGGACAAGATTCAGCAGTCCATCTGCATTTAAAAGACAAAGGTCGCTCTTTTGAAGATAGCAAAGTCCACATTTTGGAGAGAGGGGGCTGCTTGTTTTAAAGGGGGCCAAAGAGGGCATCTATGTCAAAATTGAATAGACCCCTCTCTCAACAGAGGGGGAGGGATACGACATCATCTATCTCCAGTCTACAACTCAGTCCTTTCATCAGTTCTAAGAAGGCTCCACACCCATTTGTATTATCAGAGAGAGAGAGAGAGAGAGAGAGAGAGAGAGAGAGAGAGAGAGAGAGAGAGAGAGAGAGAGAGAGAGAGAGAGAGAGAGAGATTTTTTTTGTTGTTGTTAAAGGATATAGAACTGTCTTCATTTTGATCCACCCCAACAAGCTGTTTTTTGATAGCTGCGGTTGAGCACCCAGAAAGTAGGATTTGAGATGAAGAAATATTGATACCTGAAATATGTATTCTTTCCAACTGGCAGCAATGTGAGCAGTTTATGAATGTAACTCTGACAGCTTAGCTCTTGAAAACACATTTATCTTACATAGGCGATCATCAAAGTACCTAGCATCAAACTATTTCTTTAAAAATAAAAACAAGTGCTCTAATCAACCACATTTAAACAAATGAGCGTGTATGTTATTCCAGAAGAGAATATTACTGACAGGTTTTTCCTTTTTGTTGATACACTCTAAAAATAGTGGTAAGACCACTTATCCCACCAAATGAATCGTCTTCTTCAACTGGAATCACTCCAATGCATGAGAAAGATTTACAATATTGTTTTTCCTAGGTCTGTATGGTTACAGAATTGGATCCAGAATTTGCTTTTCACCAGCAACTTCCATATCTACAAGAGACTTACAATTCAATAGATGAATTCTACTGATAAGGAGGAGGGGGAAGAGGAGAAGATTTTCTTCAAGTGATCTCCTTTCTCAAAAGCCCTCTGAAGCAGTTAGAGCAGGCTGAAAATTAAAATGCTGCAGCTGCCAAAAAAGCCAACACAGTGCTGGGCTGCATTAACAGAGGGATAGAATCAAGATCACATGAAATATTAATACCACTTTACAATGCCTTAGTAAGGCCACACTTGGAATACTGCATCCAGTTTTGGTCACCCTTTTAAGAAGAGACTGGACAGCCATTTGTCCGAAATGGGGTAGGGTTTCCTGCCTGAGCAGGGGGTTGGACTCGATGACCTCCAAGGTCCCTTCCAACTTTATTATTATTATTATTATTATTATTATTATTATTATTAGTATTAGTATTAGTATTAGTATTAGTATTAGTATTAGTATTATTATTAGTATTATTATGGATCATCGCACAGTTAGCCAGATGTTCAGACTGGATTTGGCATTTTGTCTACCTATCGAGTCCTTACCCAGGACCTGGGATAGGCAGATGTGGATGTTTGATGGTATTACAGATATTGTCGCAGGATGGAAGCAGTTCCTAGTAAGACCGCCTTTTGTAATTGACTAATGGTGAATTTGTCAATGCCAATGGTGTTCAAGTGGTGCTCCAGTTGTTTTGGGATTGCACCCAAGGCGCCTATTACTATTGGTACTACCTTTGCTTGCTTTTGCCACAGTCTTTCTATTTCTATTTGTAGGTCTCTGTATTTTTTTATCTTCTCCAGTTCTTTCTCGTCTATTCTGCTGTCTCCAGGCACTGCCACGTCCACTATCCAGACTTTTTTGTCTTTCTTATCGACAATTGTTAAGTCTGGGGTGTTATGTTGCAGGTGCTTGTCTGTTTGAATTCTGAAATCCCAGAGCAGTTTAATTTTATCATTTTCTATGACTTTCTCTATTTTATGATCCCACCATCATCATCATCATCATTATTATTATTATTATTATTATTATTATTATTATTATTATTATTATTATTATTATTAGCAAGAAGCAAATCCAGGTAGTATTTGTCTTTCCCCAGGGAAGCAAATTTAAAAAAACATACTTGATCTCTGTGATTTTGTCCACAGAAAGGCTTCTCCTTGGTTCGTTTTCTGCAATGAATATGTGAATCACTTAATACAATGTTGTCATGAAGTCATTTGAAGAAGCCCATTAAAGCATCCATATCTTCTGAGGAGCATCTCATACTGTTTTGAATAAGGGGGATATTTTTCTTGTGAAAGGAATACAAACAAAAGAAGAACCACAAAGCCTCAGGTGTTTTTTTAAAAGCAAGAAGAAGTTCCCTATGCCTTTAAAATAAACCAGAGAATTTATGTCAAAAATGCAGAGATAAATCTGAGGGGAACAGAAATCTGTTGTGCAAAACAGATTGCATGTCAACAGATCCACTGATTCCTAGTGAGGAAACCTTACAGAGCAGAGCAGCCTGAAGGTGACAGAGATGGGCCCAACTCCATTTCTTGGTAAGAAGAATCTTATGACAGAGAACTCTGCTCAATGAATGTCCCCTCCAGTAACCAAGAAAATAGATTCAGTCAACATTTTTCACACATGCACCCTATTGAATGACAAGAGCATTAATCTGGCAATGAAGAGAGCTTGCTCATATTTCTAATGGCTTGAATTAGGAGACTGAGAGGTTGATATGTCTTAGTGCTCCACATATTAACTTGCTTCTCATGGGCTTAAAAGTACAAATAGTTATGACAGAACCACTTATGGCAGGAATGTCCAATCTTGACATCTTTAAGATTTGTGGACTTCAATTTCTAGAATTGCAAGGAGAATTCTGGTAGTTGAAGTCTACAAGTCTTAAAATTGCCACGGTTGGACACCCTTGATCTGCAGTATCCAATTTGCATGGATATGGAAATCAAATAATATACATATATTGCCTGTCTTCATTTTCCCCATGCTGAGAGTTTTAGGATCTGGTGGTATTTTCAAGATCTTTAAAAGAAACAAACACCTCACCATAATAAAACTGTGTAAGTTTTCTTAAAAAAAAAAAAAGACATTCACCTTTGAATCCTCTTTTTCAAAACAGAATTTCCCTAGCCAGCTGCCAAATTTTGATTTGTTTCTCCTTCACTGACTACATCCAAAAGTGTTTCACTCCAGAGTAGTTATCTAAGTAGGTAGACCATGCAAGAGCTAGTAGCCACCCGCTATCATTAACACGAAAGAGCTTGTGGGAAGTGAAAAGATTTGATCTGATTTGATTTGGAGGAAGACTATGAGGAATGCAATATTATATTGAACCAAAGACACCACAATAAGGGAATCTGATTCAATATGGCAGTAGAAAAGGAATGTTTACATAGCAGAATAACTTTCAATGTGAAAAAACAAAGATATGCACTGACAGCAATATTCAACCTTCTGCTTTGTCTTGTGTTCTCAACAAATGTTTACACTTGGAGCTCTTGCTCATTTCTTATTTAAAAAAAAGCTTCAGATGAATGACGAATCTTTTATCAGCAGCATTGTTAAATTGTGATACTGGTCTATGCATATAATATTATTATTGCACTAAAACCTGGAATAGTTTCCAAAAATCTCAGCTCTAATACTGCAGTGCACTGTGAGGTGAATAAGAGACACATGAGCCATCTGTGATAGAGTAGAAAATGGCATGTCTTATTGCATTCAACCTTTATATACTAAAGAGCTTTATTTTCTTGGCATGTGTGGTTCCATGCTAAGTGTTTTTTGTACTGTAAAAATAGGCCTAGAGGCTTATTTTTAAATCATGTTCAAGTAAAACTGTGGCTTTCCTCTTTGACTCACAACATTGCAAGGTTCCATGAATCCACCATCACATAACACAAGAATAGTATCTGATGTACAACAAGATATTGATGTGTTTAGCTGCAATTTGTTGTCAAGAATTAAGAAGCAATCAGCTAATGCAATGTGACCACTACAGGTCAGCACTGGGATTAATATTGCCCTCTCACTTGCAGGGAAATGAATGACTCTGAAAATGTCAGTATTTATTTTTATGAAGGGTTTTAATTACAATAGTAAAATCTAAAAAGAGGAAGGAAGGAGAAAGAAAGAAAGAAAGAAAGAAAGAAAGAAAGAAAGAAAGAAAGAAAGAAAGAAAGAAAGAAAGAAAGAAAGAAAGAAAGAAAGAAAGAAAGGGAAGGAAGGAAGGAATAGAAAAGGAATATAAGAGCAGAAAAGTACATAGGTTCAATCAGTATGATCATACTTGTTCTTTTTTCCTAGACCAGTGTCACTCTAGATGTTTCTGTTGTTTTATGTTGCAATGCTCCTCAGTGAACTAAGAAATCTGCATTTATTGCAGAACATTAAAATTATAGAATCGTAGAATCATAAGGCTGGAAGGGACCTTGAAGGTTCTCTAGTCCAACTCCCAGCCCAAGATAGAAGTCTTGGACAAACGGTTGTCCAAACCTTTCCTGAAAAACTCTAGCAATGGAACGCCCACAACTCCAGGACACAAGCTGTTCCATTGATTAATTGGTTTCACTGTCAGGAAATTCCTCCTTACCTCCAAGTTGGATCCCCCTTCTTGTCCTGCCTTCAGGTACTATGGAGAATAAATCGAATTGCTCTGCCCTGTGACACCCCTTTATGTATTTGGAAGACAGCTATCTTCTCTTTCTTAAACCTTCTTTTTGTTAGGCTAGACCACGGGTTGGCAACCCGTGGCTCCAGAGCCGCATGTGGCTCTTTCAGCCTTCTCTTGCGGCTCCCAGTCCTCCTCTGCCATTTGTAGACGAGAGACAGAGACAGAGAGAGGCACTTGCACTTCCTTCTCTCTCTCTCTCTCTCTCTCTCTCTCTCTCTCTCTCTCTCTCTCTCTCTCTCTCTCTCTNCACACACACACACACACACACATTCACACTCACACTCACTCTCACTCACACTGAGTGGGGGAAGAGGACTGGCAGACCAAGGGCAGGAGAGAGCCAGCCCAATAAGAATATGTGTCAGCTTGTCGGAGAACAGCGTCAGGCCAGCTGGCCAGGTGAGCAGAAGATTGGAGAAAGGGGGAGAGAGAGGGGAGGAGGAAGAGAAAGAGAGAGAGAAAGAGGGAGGGAGAGAGAGAGAGAGAGAGAGAACTCATGCACAGCAGCCTCTATTTCTTTTTAATTAAACTCTTCAATCAACCCTCCTCCTCTGGCGCGCGCGCATGCGCGCACAGGTTTTGCAGCTCCCAGTGTTTTTTTTTCTGTGGGAAATGGGTCCAAGTGGCTCCTTGAGTGTTTAAGGTTGCCGACCCCTGGGCTAGACTTACCTAGTTCCCTTAACCATTCATCATTCAGTTTAACTTTTAGTCCCTTTTCATTTTCATTGCTCTTCTCTATACTATTTCTAGGGCTTCAGTATCTTTTTTGAATTGTGGTCGCCAGAACTGGACTATGTATTCCAAGTGAGGCCACACTGTTATTGAGGGCAACTGAGAGATCTAGTAGGACCAAAAAGGCGGACACTTCCCTGTTTAAGCTCCATATGAAGTCATCAACCAGCATGATCGATGCTATTTCTGTTATGGAAATTTGGAGCAGTAATACTAGCAAATTATCTGCTCCATAGAACAGTTGAAGGGCATATTTAAGTGAGAAAATTCAAAGAATATAGCCACAGTTTGCAAAAGAATGTGTTGCACTGGAGAGAAGTAGATTTTCCATTCCTTGAGAAATTGTTTTTGAAACACAGACTCTGTTTTGTTTCTTCTCTTCTCTTCCAAGCCTTACTTACATATACTGGTATCCCAAGGTCTTAAGTAAGTTAGTTTGCTGTAGTAAAAATATTCAAGAGTCATGAGAGGTCTTAAAAAATATAAATTGTATTGTGGAATAAGCTTTGTGGACTTCAGTTTACTTCATCAGGTTTATAAATATACACCCAAGACTGATGAAGAGTTAGACTAGAATAGAGCTGGAAGAGACCTTGGAGGTCTTCTAGTCCAGCCCCCTGCTCAAGCAGGAGAACCTATACCATCTCAGACAAGTGACCGTCTAGCCTCTTTTTAAAAATCTCCAGTGATGGAGCTCCCACAATTTCTGGGGGCAAGCTATTCCACTGGTTAATTGTCCTCACTGTCAGGCAGTTTCTCCTTAATTAAATAATTAAAGATATATAGCATGATTCATAAACAAAATCAATAACATTTCCCCAAAGATTTAGAATCCTGCAAATTTTTAGCTAATGACATTTCTGTTTCATTTTATTTTACAAAACAACTGACTATTTTTGATTGGTCTCTGATGGAAACTTTAATTTATGTACTTCTTAGCAACAAAAATTGATTTATTTCTTTTGCCTAGCCTGGGAGAATATTCTTACTTGTGATAGTGCCAGATTTCAAAATTCTGTGCTTAAAGATCTAAATAAAAGCTCTTGAAAAGGGGCCTTCATATGGACACTCTTACGAATGTTCTGGGAAATAGTTATTATCAGTTATCTCTGTATCTTCGGAAACACATGGCAGAAAGGGTTTTGCAGGATTACAGCTAATATTCCTGTGCCTCTCTAATTTGCCCTGTTCAAGAAAAAAAGAATCAACTAAATAGATATATGAGAATTCCTAGGAGAAAGGTCATGAATGATGGTGAAGATAGTTGGATGGGCTTATCTTTCAGTTTTTCTTCTTTTACTTAAAAAAAATGATTTGGATATTTACTCCCAATACCTTTGTTGCTCTAATCCCCTTTGCAGCTTTTTGACCATCCAAGAAATCAATCAGGTGATCTTGCAATCCCGTAGAGTCAGGAGATCATACATAATAATAATAATAATAATAATAATAATAATAATAATAATAATAATAATAATAATAATAATAATAATAATAATAATAATACAGTTGGAAGGGACCTTGAAGGTCATCTAGTCCAACCCCCTGCTCAGGCAGGAAACCCTATACCATTTCGGACAAATGGCTGTCCAGTCTCTTCTTAAAACTTCCAGTGTTGGAGCATTCACCGCTTCTGGAGGCAGATTGTTCTCACTGTCAGGAAGTTTCTCCTTAGTTCTAGATTGCTTCTCTCCTTGATTAGTTTCCACCCGTTGCTTCTTGTCCTGCCTCCAGGCGCTTTGGAAAATAGCTTGACTCCCTCTTCTTTATGGCATTGTGAGCCTCTTAACATAGTGTCAGGTCCCCAAAGAAACACATTGTTTCCCTCTTTATATTTGTACCTGCTTTTATAACCATATTTTGGGGTCTGCCATTCTGTTGGGAGGGGGGACACCTTGGGGATGCTTTGCACTGTCTTGCCACTATGCCCTTCCCCCAGGAGAAGGAATGCATCTCCCTTATCTAGGAGTCGGTTGGCTTTGGAGCCAGAAGGAAATGAAAGCAAGATAGACCTTGAAGAGTGGACCAATGGAGCCAGTTACCAAAACACTATGCCATCTGCTGATTGGCTGGAATTCAAATGGACCCTGGGACCCTGGGGGGAGGAGTAATAATATTGTTTTTAATATATTGCTTGCACAGGTTTTTCTCCAGATCTTGCCTTGATTTCCCTGCTATCACCAGCCCCTAATAAAAGTTCCTTTTGAGACAATGCCTGTTTCAAGAGTTCTACTTTCTTGGGAGGCTTAGGTGAGGTAGGTCCTTACACATAGCAATTGTTTTAATTTAAAGAAATAAAATGCTGCCCTCTCCACAGTCACCTGACCACATTTCCTGTTCTTGGCAATCAGCTCACATTTACAATTGGTTGAAACATCCCTTGAGCATGATCTGCTATTTTTTTGGCTAGACAGTCACTTGTCTGAGATGGTATAAGTTCTCCTGCTTGAGCAGGGGACTGGACTAGAAGACCTCCAAGGTCCCTTCCAGCTCTATTCTATTACCATCTCACTGAAACCTTGGAAGGAGACATTCAGCAAGAGTCATGTTATGATAAAGACACCATTTGGGTAAAATGGTGTAAAATCTTTTCAATCGAGGTATGTAGGTACCAGTGGCAGAATCAAACTGGTCAAGTCTCAGATGGCTGCTATAAATCAATGATTACCCATCAAAAGTACATGCCTACAGAATGTACAGGTAGTCCTCGACTTATGGCCACAATTGAGCCCAAAATTTATGTTGCTAAGTGAAACATTTGTTAAGCAGGTTTGCCCCATTTTACGACTTTTCTTGCCACTGTTGTTAAGTGAATCATTGCATTTGTTTAGTTAGTAACATGGCTGTTAAATGAATATGGATTCTCCATTGACTTTGCTTATAGACTTTGCTGGCTGTGAAATTCTGGGAGTTGAAGTCCACATGCCTTAAAATTGTCAAGGTTGAGAAACACTGTTATAGAAGGTCACAAAATTTGATCCCATGACTCCAGGACACTGCAACCATGATAAATATGAACCAGTTGCCAAACATCTGAACTTTGATCACATGACCATGGGGATGCTACAACGGTCATAAATGTGAAAGGTGGTCACAAATCACTTTTTTCAGTGCTTTTATAACTTTGAACAGTCACTAAATGAGATGTTTTAAGTCGAGGACTACCTATATATTGATAAGGGCATAGCTGAGTTGCAGCCCCCTTCTCTATAACATCCGAGCTTGATGTTGTAATGCTTGTGATTAATTTAAAAATTATAAAGGGTTATGATTAATGGTGAACACATCCATATAAAACATTCCTTTTTGTTTGGAACCAAAAGAATATTGGGATGTACTGTTTTATTTTTTATTGAAGCAATTGCCATCATTTTACAAAAAGGAGGAAACTGTAATGTGAGAATGACCTTGAGGTGAAGGGGAAAAGATGCTGCCAAAGAAATAATCAGAGAAGAGAGGGAGGAGCCCCCCTATGAATTAACAGAGGAAGAAACACAGGAAGGAGCTACTTTCACTCACTAGGAAATTAAAAGTGATGGCAGGATGTTTGTATCTGCAGATTTGCTAGATTCTGCTAATGTAGCCTTACAATAAAGTAGAATTGGTGATATATATTTTGATTTCTCCTTCACACTGTGAAATGTTTAGAATTCATTCTGAGCTAACCTGCTTAATTCTTCATTCATGATTGGTGAATAAAGGAGAAGGAAAAATCTTCACAGAGACTTTCAGTTCCAATTCCAGAGTATATGCCACCTAGTCAAGGTCAGATCTTAGGGCCCTGAAGTCATGGTGCCGTTTTTGGATAAAAACATTGGGGTTGTTGCTGTTTGTTGGGAGTTTCTGCATAGAATCTAGCAGTGGGTACTGTGGAAACTGGTCACCTTTGGAATATCTCTACAGATATTATTAAGGAGCTCCCGGTAGAGATATGGGTATCATCTTGCTTGGTATGTATTATTTTTATGTTAAGCATTTACATTTATTTGCTTGAGCTCATAATAAATCTTAAAATCCCTTTATCTACCAATGTACTTATTGTCTCTGGATCCAAAAGAACCAATTGCCTGGGCACCTGATCACTGCCCTGATACTTGGCAGAACAAGCTCCTCAAATGAAGGTCTCTTTCTCTTCCTTCTCCTCCTCCTTGCTTTTTCCCACAAGTGCTCTATTTTAATATAGTTTAATGTGTTTTTTTAAAAAAAATGGACAGGTCTTTTATCTGCTGGACCAATTACATTAGTTGTTGTTAGTTGTGAAGTCGTGTCCAACCCATCATGACCCCATGGACAACGTTCCTCCAGGCCTTCCTGTCCTCTACCATCTTCTGGAGTTACAGCACTCCAACAGATATCTTAAAGCAGGGGTGTCAAACTGCTGGCCCATGGGCCAGATGCATCATGGTGAAACTGCGCCCACCCCATTGCCGGCAATGGAAAAAAAAGTCGCAATATGTCGTGACTTGTCACATGACATTTGACACCCCTGTCTTAAAGTGTAGGCCTTACAGAGTATCACATCCAAGTAAACATTCTGGTTAGGTATTCTGAAAACAGCAGTCCCAAAACATCTGACAGGTGCCAGGCTGGAAAAGATTTTGTAAAATAAATGTACCCCAGCTGTTGATTTTTGTATATGGAGGAGGTGGGGTTTCTAAATTGCTTCTTTTATTTTAAACCAAAATGGTGAATCTTGTTGTTCTTTTAAGGGTTTTCATGATCCTTTGCTAAAGGAATGGACCTTCTAGCCATCATTTCTCCCCCTCAGATAATGAAAGAAGGATGGAGGATCAAAGCCAAGCTGTTGAAGACAACTTGATAAAAGCCATCTCCATGCTAAGAAAAATAAAAGGGCCACCTACAAAAATAGGGTGACATATAATTATTGCCTAACCTATTAAAGAAATAAACCTGCTACAGCCCAATTAGACCTTTGCAATGTACAGTGAAATAGTTCTTAAACAATTCTTCAAGAGCGGAATAAACCTGTCACCAGAGGAAAAATATATAGTTCATCAAGGGTAGGCAAGCAGGAAATCTCACTGTCATCAGGGTCCTCCTGGCAGTAATTCAAGTTGCAATTAGAAGAGTGAGTCCTCAGAGTGCACAGGGTGGATGTCCTTGAAGGGCTGATAATCTACAGTGGAATGAGTAGGATGAAAAAATACTTGTAAATTGATACCACCTAAGACAAACTGACCTGCAATAAGATGTGTGTAGAACAGGCTTCCGGTTCTGCGCAGCTAGCACATCAGCCAAGGGATCAAGATGATCCAATCCCTACGGCTGATTTCTCTCTGTTTGGGGACCCTAAATGGGCCCAAAGCTACCCCGGAGAGGTGGCAAGGAAGGAGGGAAGCCTTGCTGATCCTGGGGAGATGGTGGTCAATCCGGACATCTGGGGAAAGCTCTCCAAAAACCGACAGAAGAAAGGTTAGCGTCATTCATAAATCTAGCCCAAGCTACATGCAGCCAAAGCCAAAAAAACACTAAACCAAGTGTGGTTGTAAACAGTGTGACTGAACTGGGTAAGAATATTGATTTTCTCTCTTCTACCAGAATTTTTTTTAAAAAAAATTACCTTCCTGGATTATAATTATTTTTTAAATTGCGATTTTAAAGTGATTGGCAGAGAAAGGACTTTTGGTCATTATGGAGTATCAGAGATCTGCAGAAAGAACATACCAAGAAAAAATAAATACTTACAGGAGAAAAATGTTTATTCTGTTACAACAAATGCAAATTATATTAACTTCAAACCATGACAAAATTAAAAATAAATTAGAAAATTTAAATGAATGCATTCTCAATTTAACATCACAACAATCAAATCAGAAAACAAAAAGAGAGAGAGATCATGTAAAGCAGACAACTGAATATAAGCTAGTGGAGACTCAAGTGAAGAAGGACTTACAAGAAACATTGAACACTGAAAAGATAACCCTAAGATCACAAAGTAAATTTGAGGATAAGGAAAAAGATTTGATAAAATGGATTGCTGAGCCATTGGGAGTACCAAAGAAATGGGGAGACAAGGGATGATGAGAGAAATCTTCAATGAATATGAAGGGGCAAAATCTAAGACATGATGTTTGATTTGTCTACTATATCCACAACAACATTTATAAGGTTATGGAAAGAAACTTTGATGCAACGGAATATATTGATTGGGAGAGATGCTTGGCAAAAGAAGAGGGCTAAAGTGAGAATTGAGGAATTAGATGATGGGGTGTATCAGAGGGAATATTTAAAAAATAAACACTTGTTTGAATATGGCTGAAGAAATTGAAAGATTTTAGTTTAAGAGAGATGAGCTCTCTAAGTAAGACAGTATCTTTTTTTCTTTTGTTTTTCAATATGAGAACTATAAAAATGTATGGAATGATTAACATAAAGGAAATGTTTTAAATATTTAAATGTAATTGATTTTAAGAAAATTCCAATGGATAACTAAAAATGGGAAAAATGTTTTGAATAGAGTTCAAAGATTAGATGATT
The DNA here is from genome assembly GCF_001527695.2 of Protobothrops mucrosquamatus. NCBI lineage: Eukaryota > Metazoa > Chordata > Lepidosauria > Squamata > Viperidae > Protobothrops > Protobothrops mucrosquamatus. The sequence continues at coordinate 292,991 of NW_015387510.1, read as the reverse complement.
GGATTTATTAAATGGAACATTTAAAGATTAAACATAGGTTTAATTATGGGTAAAAAGAACAGAAAGAATTTGGAAATAAGTGTATACTAATTCAAGAGGGATACATATTTTAAGTAGTATATTATTTTATTTTTTTCTTTTATTTTCCTGTTTTCTTTTTCTCTCTCTCTCTTTTTCTTTTTCTCTCTCACGTCTTTTTTTTCTATGTCTTTCTTTTGTGTCTTTTTCTTATTTATTTTTTAAGATATGAAAATAGATTTAAATACTTTAAGGTAATTAATTCTGGGAAAATTTTAACCAGTAGAAATGTTTTGGACATTGTAGGGAAAATAAATTTAAATAAAAATTGTAAACAGGATTTGTGACGAGGCAACCAGGATGACCAGATAGAAAAGAAGCATGATATTGATGAGATTATTATTGATAGAAATTTTAGAAAAATCTTTATATTTAATTGTTACCTATCTAATTAATAAGAATTGTATTAATTTAGGTTGCAAAGAGAATATTATTGGAAGAAGAAAAAATCAAGCAAAATTATAATGTGGATTTTGGAATATAGAAACTAACCATTAGTGATTACTTTGTAAGTATAAACCCAGACAACACGCTGTTTGCCAAATATCAAGATGTTTATATTAAAAATCAATAAAATATATTTTTTTAAAAAGATGTGTGTAGATCAGCGTTTCTCAAGCTTGGCAACTTCAGATGTCTGGACTTTAACTCTCAGAATTTATCAAAATTTTTAGAACTACCCTTTTCCCTCACAGAAATCTTGAAGTGACCAAAATAGAGAAACAGTGTTCTGTAGCATCTACTGCTGCTTGAAGGACTTATAGCAAAGACAAACTATTTGCATCTCTTGGTGTAGGGCAGGGTGTCAAACTGCTGGCCCGTGAGCCGGATGCGTCATGCCAAAATCGCCCCCACCCCATTGCCGGCAATGGGGAAAAAGTTGCGATATATTGTGACACGTCATGTGACATTGTGAGTTTGACACCCCTGGTCTAGGGAATTCTGGGAGTTGGGCTGGTTGGCGAATTCTGGGAATTAGTCCATACACCTTAAAGTTGCTAAGGTTGAAAACCACTGGTGTAGAATATATAAGAATTTCCAATATAAGTATCCTGGATTTAGAGGAGAAGATTATTTTTGCACAAATAGATGTGTTCTGGGATCTCTGAATTTCAACTTTAATATTTCTTTTTGTTTATTAGATGTATATTTTTTCCTTCAGGAACCCAAGGTAGCCTATGTGGCACCCCCACCTCCAGTTTTTCTCCAAAACAACTCTGTGAAATAGGGAGGGTTGAGTAATGACTAGCCCAAATTCACTTAGTAAGATTCTGTAACTTATGATGCCCTTGAACTTAAGACTTCCAGTCTCCATAAAACATCTTAACCACTAGACCAGAATAGTTGTCCTATAATGAGTACAATTATTTCCCACCTTTCCATTTTAGTGAGTAATACCCAAGAGCAATCAAAACAACAGAAAGGTAATTCTTATCACGGCAGCCTCTTGCCAAATGAAGGACTATCTCAGCAGGCAGTCCAAAGATGTCAGTGGTACCACAGCCAACAAGAACTCTAGGAAGACCATAGTCTCACCATCTAGTTTCTGCTGTGGTTCATCCAATCAAAGCTTTGGTGGATCATCCATCAAAGTTTTCATAAAGTATCAAATCTTGGCCAAAAACCTAATTAAATGTGTCCAGATAAGCAGTATTATTCAGATGTTACTTGTTAGAAAATATTTTTAAATGTGATACTTCTCTAATTGTTGCCATTCTAACATAACAATGAACCAAAAAAACCCACCTGTTTTCCAATTGCATGAAAGAGGAGGAGGAGGAGGAGGAGGAGGAGGAGGAGGAGGAAGAAGAAGAAGCATTTGGGTGCCCAAAGATTTTTCAAAGACCAGAAAGTAGGATTGGTTGCCAAAAGAAGGCTCAATGAATCTTATTATGTGTGTGATTTTTCAAAGGTGATGTGGTTTGTAGTTGTAGTTTTCAAATTTAGGCAATCCAAATTCTTTCTAAACCTTTGTGACGTTACTTCAATTACAATTGGTACCACTGTCCACTTCTTCCAAATTTTTGCAATCCCTGCTTGCAAATCTTAGCATTTTGTAGTCTACTCCAATTCCTTGCCTTCAAAATGTCTGTCTCTTGGAAAGGCTGCATCAATAAATCAAACACGGTTCTTTTCAATGTCAGTAATATTTGATGTGCTATATTCCAGGTGTCAATCAGGCTGAATTGTAAAATGCCATAACATTTTTGCTCTGTCATTTTCAGTGACTTTATCTGATTTCTTCTTTCCAGTAATTCTTATTGATTGTGAATCTGTTTTACATAAATGCCGTGATTATATTTTCCCAAGTCAATTGTCCCTTTTCTTTCTTTTTTCTTTTTTCTTTTTTGAGTAGTGGGAAATCTATTTGTGTATTTTTGCTGCAACTAGTTATTATATAATCAACTGCTTCAGACTAATCTCAGCGCAATCAGCTTTTAGCATCCAAACATGTCTACTCCATGTTTGCCTTGATGACATTTGTATATGGTACTTCTTGGGCAGCAAACAGCATTCCTTCTATTTCCATTTTTAATGCACATTCCTAAGCTATTGCCATATTCTGGCATTGTCTAATTTCCCTTCAGTATCTTGCAAGAAATGACCAGGAACTGTTTCGGTTTTCCAATTTTGTAATTTCATTTTAAGCTGGTGCTTTTTCTTATTTGATTAATTTGATTAAACATTCCATTTAAAAAGATAAAAGATATGAAAAATAAAAGAATAGAAAGAAAATACAAAAAAGTGCAAAAATTAAAAAACAGAAAGAAAAAAACAAAAGACAAAATAAGAATGTAGTAAAGAAAAAGAAAATAAATATATAAAAATGACTTTTCCTTCATCACAGCTACAGTGTTATTAATTTATCGCCATCTCTTAAAATACAACAAATTATCTCTTCTTCCCATATCATATCTCTTATCTACAAATAATTAGAAACCTCATTGTTCATTGCTAGTCACCAAAAGTCCATTAATAGTTACCAAAGATAATAACATATCTGTTTTAACCTTGATCAAATAAACCAACTGACTACAATTTTTTGAGTTTTTTTGCTGGCTTCCATTTGAAAGAATGGGTTCGCACTTATGACCATGTGATTTCTTAACAACTGTGTGATATAGACT
>NW_015387510.1:274785-287285 GCF_001527695.2 Protobothrops mucrosquamatus | reverse complement strand
GCATGAATTGTGTCAACACACATTGCTACCAGTTTGGTCTAATGGTAAAGGCATCAGAAGCCAGGAGACTATGAGTTCTAGTCCCACCTTAGGCTACAGCCTGTTGGGTGACTTTGGGACAGTCACTCTCTCTCTCAACTCTAGGAAGAAGTCAGGGACAAACTCCTAGTCAATGACTAGTCTTGGCAATCACTAGAAGTCAACATGACTTTGAGGGTTGGACTAGAACAGGGGTAGGCAACCTTGGCTCTTTTATGACTCGTTGGCTTCAACTCCCATGGCTGGCTCAGGAATTCTGGGAGTTGAAGCCAACGAGTCATAAAAGAGCCATGGTTGCCTACCCCTGGATTAGAACATCTTCAACTTTGTTATTCTGTTAAACCACCTCAGTTTCAGGAGGAATACTCACGAAGGCAGCTACAAGGGAGTGCCTCAATGATTAGATAGCCATGATTGGGGATGCAAGAACAGTATCCTGCACTAATCAGTGGAATAGACTGGATTTAAGGAACACTTCTAACACTGATTGGGTTTTTTTTTTTTAAAAAAAATCTACATTACAGTAGATATTTTCATTTTTTGTGCATATACATATCAGTTAGTAAAATTGCACTAGACTACCTCTCATTACTTTTTGAGCCTAAGTAGTTGTAAGACCTAAGCCACATCAAGGTAGTAGCAAAGGCACCAGGCTACAAATCAGGAGACTGTAAATTCTAGTCCTGCTTTAGTCATGAAGCCAGCTGGGTGACTTTGGATCAGACATTCTCGCTAGGAAATGGCAAACCACTTCCAAAAATACCGCCAAGAAAAGTGCAGGCACTTTTCCAGGTGGTCACCAACAGTCAAGATTGACCCAAAGTCAGGTTAAAGTAAATGTTGATTTCAACAACCATTTGATCTGGACGAAGGGATAGATGGGGAACGCATCAAATTTGCAGACGACACCAAGCTGGCAGGAATAGCCAACACTCCAGAAGACAGGCTTAAGATACAGAAGGATCTGGACAGACTTGAACACTGGGCGCTATCTAACAAAATGAAATTCAATGGTGAAAAAAGCAAGGTTCTACATTTAGGCAAGAAAAACCAAATGTACAGGTATACTATAGGGGGTACCTTGCTCAATAGTAGTAACTGTGAGAGGGATCTCGGAGTCCTAGTGGACAATCATTTAAATATGAGCCAGCAGTGTGCTGCAGCTGCCAAAAAGGCCAACACAGTGCTGGGCTGCATTTACAGAGGGATAGAATCAAGATCACGTGAAGTATTAATACCACTTTACAATGCCTTGGTAAGGCCACACTTGGAATACTGCATCCAGTTTTGGTCACCATGATGTAAAAAAGATGCTGAGACTCTAGAAAGAGTACAGAGAAGAGCAACAAAGATGATTAGGGGACTGGAGGCTAAAGCATATAAGGAACGGTTGCTGGAATTGGGTATGTCTAGTTTAACGAACAGAAGGACGAGGGGGGACATGATAGCAGTGTTCCAATATCTCAGGGGCTGCCACAAAGAAGAGGGAGTCAAGCTATTCTCCAAGGCGCCTGAAGGCAGGACAGGAAGCAACGGATGGAAACTGACCAAGGAGAGAAACAACTTGGAACTAAGGAGAAGCTTCCTGACAGTTAGAACAATTAACCAGTGGAACAACCTGCCTCCAGAAACGGTGAATGCTCCAACACTGGAAGTTTTTAAGAAGAAACTGGACAGCCATTTGTCCAAAACGGTATAGGGTTACCTGCCTGAGCAGGGGGTTGGACTTGAGGACCTCCAAGGTCCCTTCAAACATTACTATTATTATTACTTGTGCCATTCGAAGAGTTTGGAATAAATATAAAACAAGGTTTTCTACAAAGATGCCTCTTTGGTTGTTGCCCCAGGAAGCTTGTTTTAGAAAAGAAATGGTGGCGAAACCGGACTAGTGGACTTATAGTAAAATAATATCTTCTAACTTTGGTGATCCTATCCTCAAGTCTAAGGAAGAGCTAGAATCAGAGGGATATGTCTGCCACTGGTTTACATACTTACAACTGAAGGAAAGATTTAAATTAAACAAAAAGACTTTGACTTTGTTAAAAATGAATTGGAAATCCTACTGTGTGGTAGTGATGAATATATTATTGCTAAGGTCTATAAAAGGTTATTGAATTTGAATTTGGAAAGTGAATATGTAAAGCATTGTATGAGTCAGTGGGCAAGGAACTTTGGATATAATGTAAAGCTTGAACAGTGGGAGACTATGTGGACGAAAGGTGTAAAATTTACATTAAATTACAATTTAAAAGACAAATTTTATAAGATGATGTAACGTTGGTATTTAACACCAGATAAGTTATCAAGACTATATAAAGGTATTTCAAATGAATTTTGGAAATGCAAATGTAGAGAAGGAACTTTCTATCATTTTATGGTGGACATGTGATAAAGCAAAGAGTAGGATTCTTATTCTACTACAGAAGATTCTTAAAATGAATATAAAGATAAAACTAGAAACTTTTGAGTTTAATGGGAAAAGACTTGGGAAAAAAATGTGAAACTTTGATGTTATACATGTTGATGGCAGCAAGATTACTTTATGCACAAAAATGGAAGGACACTTCAATCCCCAGAATGGATGAATAGTTGCAAAAGTTAACAGAGGTGGCTAAATTGACTGCTTTGATAAAAGAAAAAAACCGCAATTACCTTTGTTTCTACTTGGAAACCGCTTCTGGACTTTGTGCTTGAGGTGGAAAAAAAATGAAACTTTGATTTGGGGTTTTACTGATTAGATAGATCTGTTGTTAAAGAAATGGCTAGTTTATACTATTATGTAAAAGTAAAAAGTTGAGGTTTGATGTTATTATCTTATTCTACTGCATCAAAGGGAGTTGGAAATCAATGCCTCCCCCCCTTCTTTTCTACACTTTTCCCCTTTCCCTCCCCTATTTTTCCTATTATTTGCTTTTGTATTTTATATTATAAACCAGGCATGTCAAACTGCTGGCCCACAGGCCGGATGCGTCATGCCAAAACCACGCCCACCCCATTGCCGGCAATGGGGAAAAAGTCACAAACGTCATGCAACATCACATGATGTCGTGAGTTTCACAGGCCTGTTATAAACTAATAAAAAGGATTAAAAAAAGACTGACCCAAAAATCACCAAAGCACAACCACAACCACAAAAGTCATAAGATAAAAAAAAAACAAAACCTCTGGCCCACCAAACTCCATTCAAGAACTATTCCTTTCAGTATGTCAGTTAGAAGCTGACTTGAGTCCCTAAGTCAAGGCAAGTTAAAATAAGGCCACCTTTGAATGTTTCCAGAAGCTGTGTGGTCATCTTCGAAATAACAGCTGCATTCCTGGGGTCATTGGATTCTTCTCCCAATTGCTGCTCTCGTACCTGAACACTGCAGCCACACTCCACACAATCTCTTGAAAGTGCTTATTGTGGGCAAAGGTATGTGTATAAAGCCAACTCTCCTTTATAAAAGAAAAAAGAAAAAAGAACACGGCTTATGTTAGGTCCACATATCACAGCCTATTCAGCACCGACAAGCATCCCAGCTGTAAAGGAAGAACTCAAGAGCTACAGGAGGCAATCAGTTTAATTATGGTTGCAGGAAATTAGCTTCAGTCTCAACTGTTCCATTTATTAATGCATTATTTATATTCTTCGATGCATTCTGAGTGGACCCAAAGGGGAAGCGGTATGTATAAAAGGGTGGAGGTTGAGCTGGGAAAGAACATTTGTAAGAAGACAGGGAAAGATGAAATGGAAAACTTTCCATTTTTTCCATCTTCATCTTCGGTATTAAGAGCCAAAGTCTCATCTGCGGATGGAAACAGATCCATACCAATTTCTTCTTTCTCTTTAAGCTGTGCCCCTGGTGGGGAACAAAAGAAAGATTTTTCTATTTCAAGAGAAATAGCCCGTCACACCTCCTCTCCATTCACTGATATCATTTCCTTTTTCTAATAAAATGCCATTTTCACGCTCCACACCCGCACAAAGAACACAGAACAGTCATCAAGGCAGCAACACTCCCTCACAAAGTTCTCATCCTGCTCTATCCATCTAAAATTACTTATTTCTCTTAGAAATGGCTAAGAAAGCTTCTGGCTAGCATACTTGGATTGATAATACCCAGAGAGTGAACACATCACTCTATGCCCTGCTAGACAATGTAACTTTAAAAAAGAGCTGGCACATTCTTTCAATGTTGCCTTGAGAGCAATGACATATGGGAAGGTAATGAAGGAGGGGGGGTTGTGGCATTGTGACAGAAGCCCCACCCATTTTCTAAGTTTGATGGGTCATTGCATAGATGCCCCAAAGGATTTGAGCCTATGATGGGATACCATAATGCTGCTTTTATCAATCTGAAACAAACAGTGAGCTTCTGTAGACCCCACTGCTTGAAAATGGTTATCAAAAGCTAACCTGACATGGCTGAGGCTGTCAAAATCAATTTTGTCATATAGCCGCACATTGCAACCTGCCTGGTGATTCTTATGCATCCTGTTGAAAGAAAAATCTTCAGGTCCAGTCCAAGCCGGGAATAAGAAAAGAGAGACTGCTTTAGGAAAGATGGTCCAGTTTATTGATTGCCAGAAGCTTCAGTAATACAGCATGTGTTTCTGGGGTGGCTGACAAAATGGAGCTGGGAGTGGTGGGTTATTATACCTTCTTGGGCTTTTCTGTTTGGAGTTGTTCCTGTTCCTGTGATTTGAGGCTCTTCCTGTTCGTGTGCAATGAACTTTGACCTAGGGTTCAGTGTGCCCTTTTGGTATTCTAATAGTGGTGGGTTAATCCTATTATGTCCTAAAGGTCATGTCATTCTTCTCTGGACTGATGACTATATCCTGTACTGGATGGGTGAGGGGTTGCTGGTTCTAATCCTATCACTCTGCTGTTGTTAGTTAGCAAATTTTGCTCCAAGGGATTTCGAAAAATCCTGTCTTGAGTGAGCTTCTGCAGGTAGTATTTGCTCATGAATGGGGCCTCAGTCTTTCTGAATGTGATTATCAAATCTGCATTTGTACAGAGCTGGCCTGCTGAGTTTCTGCTTGGGACTATTAAGAAAAACTGGGCCTGCTTTTCTGCCTTTAAAATCCTTTGGGGAAATATAATATTCTGCCTTTTTCATATTCCCCAAAATATTTCCTTCTCTGGGGGTGGGGTTGACTTCCCACATTTTCTTTGTAGAATAGAATAGAATAGAATAGAATAGAATAGAATAGAATAGAAGCCTCATCCTTTTTTGGCCATACTGGCTATTGAGATGGAGATCATGTGGCCCTTTCTGCAATGATGGTGATCTCTTTGGATCATCCTGAGAACTGTAATCCAGCAACATTTGGAACTCATTTGGACAGCCTCCTTAACCCCAAATTCCCAAACTTAAAATAGTTCTAAATCCAGTAACTATTGCAAGATATTTTATATGTTGCTTGCTTTTCCCATTTTTTGGGTGTGTGTGTGTCTTGCCACATCTCACACAAAATGGTCTCTGTTGATTAATAATGGCTATAATTAAGAATCACAGTGAAAACATTTCCTGTCTGTAAATTTGTACAGATAACATTGCTCACAGCTTCATTTTTCAGGGTGATTAATGTAAGCTCATTTTCCCCCCTTACCCAGCTTGTTTAAGAGTTGTTAGTACCAGTTGATGACAATATCCACTTAAGTAAAAAGCTTTTGGAATAAGATGAATCTCTTCTGGATTAATTTACTGGAAAGGTTATGCTATCCCCATAGCCAGAATTCCACACTGCAAAAATCGGGATGATCACTAGATGGCATCAAAAGGAAAGAATTCTATATTATGTTTGCTGCCATCTAGTGCTGAAATAGAATATTTACAGCTCAAGTATAGCAGTCCTAGAAACAAAACAATTGCTCGCATAAAATTTGGTCAGAACCAGACTCCATCCTGGATAGCCAATCTGGTTCCCTACAGAGGCTTTGGTTTTCAGTTGTCATCAACCTCCCTTAATATTGGGAGTGGTAAGAATTGTGGCAGTAGTAGTGAAAATGTCTTCAGGGACCACTTGCTTAATTCTGACTTCATCTCCAAACAGCCATGAGAAGCTTTGGGTTATACAATATGTGAACAAGAGACAAAAACCATAAAGATCTCATTGACTGCAGAAATTGATGCAGAACCATCAAAATTGCACACTACCAGAAATACAAACTTGTCATGTACAGGAGCCATGGTGGTGCAGTAGTAAGAATGTAGTATTGCAGGCTAACTCTGCCCACAGCCAAGAGTTCGATCCTGACCGGCTCAAGGTTGACTCAGCCTTCCATCCTTCCGAGGTTGGTAAAATGAGGACCCAGATAGTTGGGGACAATATGCTGACTCTGTAAACTGCTTAAAGAGAGCTGTAAAGCACTGTGAAGCGGTATATAAGTCTAAGTGCCAAGTGCTATTGCTGTATACACGCATGTCAGCAGATGAGTTCAAAAGATGACATGATTGCTGATCCTACAATTGTGAAAAATTCATAAGTCGACCCCCTAGGAATAAATATGACCAAAGTGTCAAAGAAGAAGATGATGATGACCAACCTCCAAAAAAGATACTTACCGGTATATGAAATACTGTAAAATCAACAAATCCATTCAGTAATCCTCTTAGTTGTATGGAATATTTAAGCTTCAAGGCCATATGTGTCTAAGGGCCAGAGGCCAGCAGCAAAGAAGAGGAGATTATCAGCCTTACAACTTTATTGTAATTTCTTAATAATAATTTGATTGCTCATTGCTAAAGAAAAAGAAATGGGGGTGGATTTCACTCTGACTGAGCAAGTCAGCTCTTCTGCTCTATGACTTACATAAAACCATTTGTGTTTTAATGTATTTTGTATACCATTTGTTATTCAGTAAGTGATAAGCAATGATAGCGTTCATGAAATCAAGGATTGTAAGAGTTGAAAATAATGTAATCCAACCTTCTGCCCAGTGCAGCAATCCACAAGAACACCTGCTAATAAGTGCAGATTAGGCTTTGCACTAAAACAGAACACAGTTTATTCTTTGGGTGCACACATATTTCTTGCCTAGGCTCTATTTTGAGTCTGCCTTCATGTAGAGGAAAAAAAGAAAAGTTTAAAGTTTTTGCATATTGAAAAGTGACAGTAATTGCCTGCTAAAATAGTGATACCTGAAACTCAGTGGATTTGCCCTAGGGTCTTTGAAAGTGCAATTTAAATGGATCAATCTTTGCTGCAACTTAGGAGCAATTTTTCATTCAAAGTTTAAATAAGACTTAACTTTTGGCCAGAGAAATATTAATGGGGCACTGCACTGCAGAGTATTCATAAATACCTGTCTCCCAAATCTACAACAAGCCAAGAATTAGCTGTACTTCTCAGCAGTGAAAGTGTAACTAAGCAGCCCACTCTCTGTGTAGTATCTAAATGATTTTTCAGCATCTGCCTTATAGGATTTGGTGGCAACTGTATTGCAAATTTCTCCTAAGAAGTTGACTTCCTTGGAAACTCCCATCATGCATTGTTGGGACAATGAATTGCATTTCTTTTATGGAAATAGCATTGCTATTTTAAAATTTTCACACTCATTAAGAACAGAAGAAAAAAGGAGATGGAATTCTTCCACATGAATGTATAAGAGGGTGTTAAGGAAAGAGAACATTGGCTGGACAAGCTAAAACGTTAACATGACAGCTGTCATTTCAATCTCTGGTAACTTTTTAATGATAGAGACACATTCCAGCCCTTTTTATAGACGCGCATTTCTTCTTCAATCTGCATTGTAATATTTTTCACTTGGAAGACGAAATGAAGGAAGCAAGAATTAAGCAAGGGGGACAGAAATGCCCATTTTCTATTCCTGCCTTCCTCATCCCTTACCTTTTTTTTCTAATGTCAAGTCAGGGGTATCTGCAAGAAGGGAGTCAAAAAAGTGAAGATGGCTGAGAGCAGGCAGTCACAGCCCTGCACCTTTTTTATGTGCAAATGAGGGTGGGTCTTTGATATCATGCTTGAGGGGCTGTCACAGAGAAGAAGGGGTTGACCTATTTTCCAAAGCACCTGAGGGCAGGATGAGAAGTAACAGGTGGAAGCTTATTAAAGAGAGAAGCAACCTAGAACTAAGGTCAGATTTCCTGACAGTGAGAACAATTAACCAGTGGAACAACTTGCCTCCAGAAGTTGTGGATGCTCTATCATTAGAGGTTTTAAAGAAGATATTGGACCACCATTTGTCTGGAATGGTAGAGAGTCTCCTGCTTGAGCAGGGGTTGGACTAGAAGACCTCCAAGGTCCCTTCCAACTCTGTTTTATGTATTTTGTATACCTCTTTAGTTTCTTGACCCTTTCACTGTGGACATCCTAGTAGTAACTCTGTTTGATCAACGATGTTTGGTGTCAGTCTATTATTATTGTTGAGGTTTGCCACATAGTTAGCCAGATGTTTGGGGTGGACTTGGCATTTTTATCTACCCATCATATCCTTCCCAAGAACCTGGGATAGGCAGATGTTGTTGCTTGATGGTGTTAAAAGAATCATGGCAGGATGGAAGCTGTTCCAAGTAAAGCTGCCTCCTGCAATTGATTGATGGTGATTTGTCAAGGCTGATGGTATTCAAGTGGTGCTCCAGTTGTTTTGGAAAGGCACTTATTACTATTGGTATTATCTTTGTTTTCTTTTGCTACAGTCATTCTATTTATTATTATTAATTTATTACACAAATTTATGTATTAAAGATTTCCTTAACACCTCCTTCCAGGCATCAAGTTGTTTCACTCACTTCTTTCCTTTTCTAATTGACTTAACTTTCTGCAGTAAGAAAGCATACAGTACTTGGTCCTTTGTGAGCAATTTTAGGATTCTCCCTTCCCCCTTCCATTTTTTTTCATAAGCATGTATATTTTTAATACCTCACCAAGATTTGCCTTATCTAGTCTGCCAATAGAACCCTCCTGTGACTGTGACTGGATAGTGCAATTAGAGCAGGGGTAGTCAACCTTGGCTCTTTTATGACTCGTGGACTTCAACTCCCAGAATTCCTGAGCCAGCTAAGCTGGCTCAGAAATTCTGGGAATTAAAGTCCACGAGTCATAAAAGAGCCAAGGTTGATTGAATTAGAGAATAAGCAGAGACTGCACAACCTGTTGGATTCCTATTTGGCTTCTTATTGGTCGTTTCCTGCAAAGACAGCATTCCGTTATCTCACTCTTTCAGCCAGGTTTGCATCCCCCACCCCACCCCAATGATATTAACTGTCAATGATTTCTGTTCATGCACACATCTCACTGGTTGTTTTACGAGAAAGTCTTGAGACTTTTCAGTACACATAACAAGAAGAAATATAAACAAGAAGAGCAAGAAGCAAGCATCTTGTAATGCTTTGTGGGAATGACCTTGAGAGATGGAGCAAAGAAATACTGCCTAGAGAATGGTCAGATAAGAGAGACCATTGTGGGAGGAGCAAGAGGCTCAAAAGGGACCCTCCCTAGTATCTCAGGCTGTAAAGGTGACGGCGGGAAAACTACTTTCAAATTCACATGATTATGTTAATGTTTACATTTACTTTACAATAAAGTAGAATATGATGATGATGATGATGATGATGATGATGATGATGATGATGATGATGATGATGATGATTATAGATGATCTAATTGCAGCCACTTTCCTTGGCTCTGTACAAGTGAGTATATATTGAACAGAATAATAATTTTATTGTCACTTTGAATGTACACTAATCGGCATACATTAAAATGAAATTCCATTGCATTCAGCTCTCAAAGGGTCACCACTTTCAATATACATTACATAAATATGACAAAAATAAATAAATACAAATTATGCATATACCCACAGATATTATATGACACAGAAAAACAACATAGTCTATTGGGATTAGGTGTACATGTGCATGGTGAGAAAAACAAATCTTGCGAGATTACCAGACCGATGGCATAGGGAACAAAGCTATTACAGAATCGGGTAGTCCTGCTATAAATACTTCAAAACCTCCTCCCAGAGGGGAGCAACAGAAACAGACCGTAAAGTGGGTGTGTGGGGTCTCTAACGATGCTTTGAGCTCTAAGCACATAGCGCTTATAAGCAGCATCCAGAATATTAGGAAGCGAGCTCTCTATGGTCTTCTCGACTGTCCTTACCAATCCCTGTATGGACTTTCTACGTATATGAAGCACTGCTGCCACCAAACCAGACAGGGATGCAGTTTTTTAAAATGCTCTTAATCTTGCCTCTATAAAACGTGGCCAGGACAGAAGGAAAGAGGTGTATATCTGCCACATTTATAAATACATATTTTGCTCCATTGCATGGAGAGGTGAAAAAAAATCTGTTATTGAAAAATTAAGGTATGAAATAATGGGCTGCATTTGCTCATGACGACTTTCCTGGTTGGCTCTGAATCCATTCAATTCTGCATGCCTAATAGGTTGGGTCACCAGCACTGATGATGTTACCTAGCTTGGGTAATGAAACATCTGCAACAAAACAAGCAAGCTCAAAGAGCACCAAGGACCCTCATTTCAACTCTGAGCTACAAATATTCTCCTTTACAGATTGGACTAACTCTAATCAGATCGTTTATAGCAATGGGCAATATAGAAAGACACCTCCACACAGACAAGTCCCATTTATTTAACTGGAGAACTCTGGATCAAGGTGCATGTTTTACAGGAGAGTTTCTTGCCCTAGCATCAAATCAAATATATTTGGTTTCAACTCATCCAGTCCCTGACATATCAGTAAGTCAGACATAATTCTTATCTGGACAGGCTGGGCTATTAAGGTAACTTTTATCATAATATTTGAGGAAACAGTATAGGGAGAAGAAAGGTAAAGCTCTAAAATAATTGAAGGAAGACCATCCTATGAAATGAATAGCTGCAAAACTGGGCTTTTATAAAAAGTAATCAAGGCTAAAAATACAGAAGCCATAAAAAGCATCAAACTTTATCCTCCAAAGGAAAATAGGGACATTTGGCAGAATGAGTTTTAAAAAGAAAAGGGGAAATACACACAAAAGGAAATAAAGGGAGAGAATAAAGATCATGTACCAGGCTCAGATAAATAATGAAGCATCTTTCAGGAAATGTAAGGAGCAAGAATTCAGGTCAGAGAAAGCGGAACATACCTTCTATCCAGGGGACCAAAGGGTCTAACTACAATAAAGGGAAATAAAGACACTGAAGGAGAACCAGCTAAATGAACATTTTGTTCACAGAGGGCAGAAATGGATTTATTAGAAGGAGAAACATGAAGTATCCAAAGCATTTGGGGGTCATATAAAAAAGGGTCATTAAGAAATTAGAACTCTGAAAGATGTTATCAGTCACCAGTCTAATGACTTGAAGGATGCTTTCATAAGAGACATTTGTAGGTGACACTGAGATGTGCATATAAATGGATATTTTCTCCACTGATGTGGGGTCCTTGGTGAGTGCAGTGGTTAAAATGCAATATGTCAGGCAAACTCTACCCATAGTCTGGAGTTTGATCCTGTTAAGCTCAAGGTTGACTCAGCCTTCCATTCTTCCAAGCTTGGTAAAATGAGGACCCAGATTGTTGAGGGCAATATGCTGACTCTATAAACCACTTAGAGCTGGCTGTAAAGCACTGTGAAGCATTATATACAGTAAGTCTGAGTACTATTGCTATTGCTCTTTGAGTTTGGTTTTTTTGTTTTTTTTTCCAGACATTTCATTACCAAACTAGGTAACATTATCAGTCCTCATGATGTTACCTAGTTTGGGTAATGAAACATCTGCAAGAAAACAACCACGCTCAGAGAGCACCAAGGACATCTGAGCTACAAATATTCTCCTCTTTCTCCACTGAACTAGCCTGCCTTGTGCCATCCATTTCTACAGACTTGTCATTTTAATCCCCTTATCCGTTGTGACCATTGCTGAATGAACAGGTGCATCAGGTACTTAAATGTTGGAAAGGCTAGTTGGCAAGATAGAAGGAAAAACACGTGGAAGGAAAGGTTGAAAAATAATAAAACAGCACTATAAACTGGTTTGCAAATGCCATCCTTAAGTAGAGTTTTGTAAAGTACTAAACAATTTAAAATCTCCTAAAGACGGCAGTTCTTAGCATTAGAACATTTTTATTATCATAAATGTTGCTGATTTTAAAGGCAATAAAGCGAGACTAATAGTCCAGCGCCTGTTGCTCAAAGTTGCATCTACTTAAAATGTTGCTTAACTTAAAACGTTGCTATCAGTGGTATTCTCTTGTTATATCTGTCCCTTCTGCATTCCAGAGGAGGAACAGTACAATAATACTGTTCGGAGCACTGATTGTGCCTTTATTAACCTGCCAGGATGAAAAGAATGTGCTGGCAAAAAATTGCTGATAGAAACAAAATTATTTAGGTTATTCAAATAAGAGGGAGAATTGGACGGAAACTCCAGGAGGACTCTGTCAGGTAAGTAAATAATAATAATAATAATAATAATAATAATAATAATAATAATAATAATAATAA
>NW_015387510.1:226779-272354 GCF_001527695.2 Protobothrops mucrosquamatus | reverse complement strand
TTTTCTAAAAATGAACCCGATTTAAAATCCACCCTAGGCCAGGCCCGCTTGCTGGAAAAGCCATGTCTTGAGGGCGCGGCGGAAAGTCAGGAGATCCGGAATCACCCGGATCTGGGGGGGTAGTTCGTTCCAGAGGGCGGGGGCACCCACAGAGAAGGCCCTCCCCCTGGGGGTCGCCAGCCGACACTGCTTGGCCGACAGCACCCTGAGGAGACCCACTCTGTGAGCGCGTACCGGTCTATGGGAGGGAATCTGCGGCAGAAGGCGGTCTCGGAGATAGCCAGGTCCTATGCCATGGAGCACTTTAAAGGTGGTAACTAACACCTTAAAGTGCACCCGGAAGGCCACTGGCAACCAGTGCAGCTCGCGCAACAGCGGTGTTACATGGGAGTGACGAGTCCCTCCCAACACCGCCCGCGCGGCCGCGTTCTGGACCAGTTGAAGCCAAATCCCTCACAGACAGCTGGACCAGTTGAAACCAAATCCCTCACAGACAGCTGCTCAGAGCAATCAGTCAACTCAGTTCCTGATGTGCTAGGAACTGCTTCATCCTCCCCCAAGCTGACATCTAGAGAGGAATATGGGGAAGCATCTGAGGGAGTCATCACACTGGTGTATTTTGCCTTCTTCATTGATCCACTGCTGAATTTTAAGCTTCTTGTTGTAGATTGGAGTGGAACAACTTGCCACAGCCGACTTGTCCCAGTCAACTCACCCCAGCTGTCTTGCCACAATCAGGTCACCACAGCCAATTTGCTGTGGGACAAGTTGGGACAATTCAACACTGCATAACTCAAGAGAGGGACAAGTGAATTGCAGAAGGCCTTTCTTGCTTTAGGTTTGAACCTTATCAAATTAGACATTCTCAAGGCTGGAGACAGTCAGAGTGTGGAGTCCCAGCAATTCACTTGTCTTCTCTTGTGTTATCCCACATTGAATGGGCTGCAGAGAGTTGTCCCATGGCGAGTTGACCACATTGTGTCGACTAGGGCAAGCTGGCCTTGGTGAGACAGGTGGGGCAAGTCACCCAAGGTGAGTCAGCAATGGCAAGTTGTCCTAGACCTATTGTAGATATTGTAGAAGAAGAACTGTGTTAGTCTATGATGACAAAAAATAAGGAGAATTCTGGTAGCATCCCCTTTAAAGTCATAAATGTTATTAAAATTAACATCATAAAGTTAGCTTCAGCGTATGCCTTTTAATAAGATATGTTAGTAAAAAAAAAAAAAAGAGTGCTACCAGACTCCTGATTTTTTGCTGAATTTTAAATTTACCTACATAACTGATTTTCCAGATAAAAGAAGAGAAACTCTAGGGTGGGAGGGAGACAGTTAAGAACTGAATAAAACTTGGAATTGCTTTGAGTAAAGATGTGGGATAGGCATTTTAAAAAATAAATCACAAATAATTCTGCCTTTATAGACACTGGTTCCCAGTGCTTTTTTTCTAAAAAAACAAAAAACAAAAAAGTGCCGGAACTCACACACGTCATACAACCTGCCTTGCCTACCCTATAAGGTTCCATCCAAAAAAGGTGCCGGAACTCCGTTCTGGGCGTTCTATGAGAAAAAAAGCCCTGCTGTTTCCCAATCTCTCACAAGTAGGCACAGGGAAAAAAACAGAGAAACAAAGCACAAATTTGGAAGAAACTATGCTTTCTTTTCGGAAACCTCCATAAATCTATTTCAGTCTTATGGGTAAGAATTTTCCTTTTAATTCTTCTCTCCTGTTAGTTCTTCAGCCCGGCCGGCTATTTCATGGGTAGGAGACATAACAATGCATCCTATTCATTCCTAATATTGCTATTATTTCCTTCCCTTGGAATATCAAACTTTCTGTGTTTCATTGTCCTAAGGGCACTTCTGAGGCGGCAGCAAACACTGCACTGCAATAAATATAAAATATTTAATCTCATTCTCGCCTCTCCCAGTTCTGAAAACTGTTCAGAAAGCACAGGGCAAAATAGCTGAAGGTCAGGATGAGATTCAGACTTTGAACGGTACAGAAGTGCTTGGGAAAATAAAGAATGTTTAATGGCCACTATTGTAGGTTTAAATTAAATCAAGATTGTTTGGGCGAAATGGTTCCTAAAATTATACACAGCCTGATACTTCAGAGTATTATTATTATTATTATTATTATTAATTTAATTTATATACCGCCCTTCTCCCGCAGGACTCAGGGCGGTGCACAGCGTATTAAAAACAGTACAAATACAAAGCATAAAAATACAAACCCCTGTAAAACCAGATTAAAAAACCGAATATTAGAAGCTGTGTCTCTATTTAAAATTATTTTTAAAATCACCCTAAATANGCAGCAAAAGCCATACTGGGATCAGCTTTGGGGCTGGGTTGAAAAAAACAACACCGTAAAGCAAATTAATTCCTGTTTCATACAAGAAATTCTGAGAAGATTCATTTCAAACTGTGTCCATTTTCTTCCATGGGGGTAGAAAGCTTGATTGATCAGGAATTTTACATACATGTTTATAGATTATAAATAATGCATCAACGAAGTTCCCCCCCCCCAAATATTTTTTTATTATATTATTTTATTTTGTACGTTGCCATGCAATCTTGCCTAACTGCAGCTTACAACACATCATACAATGTAATAAAATATCCAGCATGAAAAAGTCCCATGACAAACAAGACATCAATAAGAATATCAATAAATAATGATCTCATAATAACAGCACAACAATCAACCAATAGCCTGAAATTATTCCACCCAAAGGCCCTCTGGAAAAAGAAAAAAAACTTTTCAACAGCTTCCAGAAAGCTAATTCTGAGAAAGTCAATCTAGCTTTTTATTTTTTAATTCTATTTAGAGTGGAGGATGGGGAGTCTGTTCTAAAGGATGGAGAAACAGCATCTGATCTCCACTCATCTCTTAGACTTGGGCCTCCATCAGCAGGATGGTGACTTTAGACACACAACTGGCCCCTTTTTTACTATGACATGATGCATGTTTTAAAAGGATAAAAGCATTGCCACCTCTTTATTATTTGAAACCTTCCTTACTCCATGGATGTCCATGCCATCTGGAGCATCTTCCCGAAGGATATTCTCAGATAAATAAACTCAAAGCAGAGGAGGTCTTAAAGATACCTCTGCACTTTCTAAGCTATGCTCCCAAGGCTAGTATTTTCAATTGCATCAGAAAAGTTATTGGTAGCCAGCGTAAGATAGGTGTAACATGATGATAGCAAATGCGCTAGTACAGCAGCAGTCCACTGAGTTTTAGATCAGTGCAATTTCTGGGTGGTCTTCAAAGACCGCCCTATATAGAATACATTGCAGAAATCTAGCCATTTGGTGATATAGCCATGAAGATCATTGTAGCCAGATTGTCCTGCTCCAGGACAGCCATATTAAGCAAACCAGGGAAAACTGGCAAAAGGCCTCCTGGATACAGCCTCCACTTGCCTAACCAGCAGTAACCAACTCTACTGCCTCTATGGAAGTGAACCCCCTTCAAAAACTTGCTTAGAAAGCATCAAGGACCCCACAGTTTAACCCTGAGCTACAAATATTTTTTATTGCCAATAAGTCTGGAGCTGGCAGAGAGATGCAATGTACCAACCACAACTCTTAGTCTTACTTGAGTTCAACTTCAGCTTCTTGCAGTCCCCAACAATCTGCACTAGACTATAATGGAATATACATATACACATACATACATCTTCTTGAGAATGCTCAACAAATGCACATAATTTAGGATTAAATGGTAAGGTTTTAAATATGACAAAAATCTGAGAAGGGTTACGTTAAACAGATGGTTGTGCTGTCCCACTTACTCTCACACACATGTAACTGTGGTTTTGTGAGGCTATTAATATTCACCAGCAATTCCCTTCACCAAAAATCCAGAAGTGTCCCAATTAAGTCCAGCCACAAGCAGACCAATGCTAGTTCACAGAGCAATGGCCAAAGAGTCTACTTGAAAGTTTCTCAATCAAAATAAATTCACCAGGCAAACTTAAATCCACAACACATAAGAGTTCATGAGGCAAGAAAAGTCCAGAGTTTCCAAAGCCCAATCCAAATTAAGGCATGGTGTCAATCCAAAGCGAGGCAGGAATCACAACAGCCAGAAAAGACACAGCTAGGAAACAAACATGTTGTTCCCAGCATCACCTCCATCTGTCTTCTTTGCTAAATAGCCAGCTTCCAGTGCAGCTCATCAAGAAGTTTGAGGCTTTCTCTTCACAAGTAATCTGGCTGACCTTTTCTGCGCCTGCCTTTTCTCTGCCCTACGTGTTCTTGGATCAGTGCAGAAGGCAGTTCCACTTCCTCATCACTGACCGGCTGCAGCTGCATGCTTTCCCCACCTGGATCCTCAGGATTGTTCTGCTACAGCTGCATTTAAACCAAATCCCTCACAGACAGCTGCTCAGAGCAATCAGTCAACTCAGTTCCTAATGTGCTAGGAACTGCTTCATCCTCCCCCAAGCTGACATCTAGAGAGGAATCTGGGGAAGCATCTGAAGGAGTCATCACACTGGTGTATTTTGCCTTCTTCACTGATCCACTGCTGAATTTTAAGCTTCTTGTTGTAGATTGGAGTGGAACAACTTGCCACAGCCGAGTTGTCCCAGTCAAGTCACCCCAGCTGTCTTGCCACGATCAGGTCACCACAGCCAATTTGCTGTGGGACAAGTTGGGACAATTCAACACTGCATAACTCAAGAGAGGGACAAGTGAATTGCAGAAGGCCTTTCTTGCTTTAGGTTTGAACCTTATCAAATTAGACATTCTCAAGGCTGGAGACAGTCAGAGTGTGGAGTCCCAGCAATTCACTTGTCTTCTCTTGTGTTATCCCACATTGAATGGGCTGCAGAGAGTTGTCCCATGGCGAGTTGACCACATTGTGTCGACTAGGGCAAGCCGGCCTTGGTGAGACAGGTGGGGCAAGTCACCCAAGGTGAGTCAGCAATGGCAAGTTGTCCTAGACCTATTGTAGATATTGTAGAAGAAGAACTGTGTTAGTCTATGATGACAAAAAATAAGGAGAATTCTGGTAGCATCCCCTTTAAAGTCATAAATGTTATTAAAATTAACATCATAAAGTTAGCTTCAGCGTATGCCTTTTAATAAGATATGTTAGTAAAAAAAAAAAAAGAGTGCTACCAGACTCCTGATTTTTTGCTGAATTTTAAATTTACCTACATAACTGATTTTCCAGATAAAAGAAGAGAAACTCTAGGGTGGGAGGGAGACAGTTAAGAACTGAATAAAACTTGGAATTGCTTTGAGTAAAGATGTGGGATAGGCATTTTTAAAAATAAATCACAAATAATTCTGCCTTTATAGACACTGGTTCCCAGTGCTTTTTTTCTAAAAAAAAAAAAAAAAAAAAAAGGTGCCGGAACTCACACACGTCATACAACCCGCCTTGCCTACCCTATAAGGTTCCATCCAAAAAAGGTGCCGGAACTCCGTTCTGGGCGTTCTATGAGAAAAAAAGCCCTGCTGTTTCCCAATCTCTCACAAGTAGGCACAGGGAAAAAAATAGAGAAACAAAGCACAAATTTGGAAGAAACTATGCTTTCTTTTCGGAAACCTCCATGAATCTATTTCAGTCTTATGGGTAAGAATTTTCCTTTTAATTCTTCTCTCCTGTTAGTTCTTCAGCCCGGCCGGCTATTTCATGGGTAGGAGACATAACAATGCATCCTATTCATTCCTAATATTGCTATTATTTCCTTCCCTTGGAATATCAAACTTTCTGTGTTTCATTGTCCTAAGGGCACTTCTGAGGCGGCAGCAAACACTGCACTGCAATAAATATAAAATATTTAATCTCGTTCTCGCCTCTCCCAGTTCTGAAAACTGTTCAGAAAGCACAGGGCAAAATAGCTGAAGGTCAGGATGAGATTCAGACTTTGAAGGGTACAGAAGTGCTTGGGAAAATAAAGAATGTTTAATGGCCACTATTGTAGGTTTAAATTAAATCAAGATTGTTTGGGTGAAATGGTTCCTAAAATTATACACAGCCTGATACTTCAGAGTATCCAGAAGTGTCCTCTTAACAAGGGAAGCTATGCAGGTAGTCCTAGACATAGAACAGTTTATTTAGTGATTGTTTGAAGTTACAATGGCACGGAAAAAAGTGACTAATAACCGTTTTTCACACAACCATTGCAACATCTCATGTTCACTTGATAAAAAATTCAGATGCTTGGCAACTGACTCATATGTATGACAGTTGTAATAATCCAGGGTCATGTGATCCCCTTTTGCAACCTTCTGACAAGCAAAATCAAAGGGGAAGCCAGATTCACTTAACAGCCATGTTACTAACTTGCAGCGATTCACTTAACAAGTGTGGCAACCATTTGTCTGAAATGGTATAGGGCAGGGGTGTCAAACTGCTGGCCCATGGGCCGGATGCATCATGCCGAAACTGCACCCACCCCATTGCCAGCAATGGAAAAAAAATCGCAATACATCACAACATATCATGTGATGTTGCAAGTTTGACACCCCTAGTGTAGGGTTTCCTGCTTGAGCAGGGGTTTGGACTAGAAGACCGCCCAGATCCCTTTCAATTCTGTTATTCTGTTGGCCTGTTAATATGAATTAACCCATTTTGTGACCTCCACCCACACCTCTGTCATGTGGTCATCTTGGTCATCAGAATGGTAACCCCTCCTTTACTAAGAAATGAGTATCCTTAAAAGGTGAAGAACTTTCCTAAATGGTTATTTTCAAGAACATCTCATCCTTTCCCCTCTTAAAGCTCAAGAGACATAGGTCACCTCTTCTTCTGTCACCCGCCCCTTTCTCTACAATAGCTGAACTTCAATTTCCTATGGAAAGTTTTCTTACGAGAAAGCCGTATGTCTCCACAGCCTCATACGTTGTTCGTCTGGACTCATTAATTTTCTTCCATGGGCATTTAAGTCAAGTATTTATGACTTTATGTTTAAGTAATTTATGACTTTAAAATATGAGTTCCAAGCAATGCATGAATAACAACTTTAAATCACTAGGAGCTTTTCTCATTTCTGAAAGAGAGCACTGACATTTATTGCTTGGTCCGGTCACAGAACTGAAACTTAGGGCAACTTGCACAAAATAGTTGTGATGTGATTGAAGGATACCCAACCATAGTATCGTTACACAAGTGTATGTAGTTAGTCAAGGCAACAAGGACAATGGGGGTCTGTATCAAGGACATCCAGATTTCAATTGGGGTTTCTGCTGAATAAGCTACCATGCAATTTATTTACCTAAGACCTCAGGATCCTCTTCATAGCCAGAACTAAAGAGGTGGTGTTTAACAGCTTAGTCAGCCTTAGTACTAAAAAGCAGAAATGGTACTGAGTGGGATATATTGCCACTGTAATTCTCTATCACGCTGAAGTCTGAGAAGGGATGCCATATGTTCCTAAAGAACATTTCTAAGCAATCCCCAGCATTGGCTGCACTGAGTGAGGTTTCTGGAGTTGGAATTCAACATCTAGATAGCCATACATTGTCTATTCCTGTTGGACAGTGTTAACATGGTCGACATCCCTCCATTTTTATTCTACCCAATGAAATAGGAATATTCCAAAACAGATATTGATATTATGGAGAATCTTTATCTATTCTAGAATTCTTACTTTTTTTTTTAGATTTCAGAGTGTAGTGCTTGTGTGTGTGTGTGTGTGTGTGTGTATGTATCAATGAAATTGAAGATAGGCATAACTTAAAAGGAAGAAAGTCCATTTGATAAAATCAAAATATAATACTAGGGGTTCATCATCTTCTCCAACCCAAGATCTGGGTGAAGAACCACGTTTTAAGGCATTGTATGAATAGGGACAGGATGGGAGCGGTACATTTCAGAAGACAGGAGTCAGAGAAAGGATGCTATGACAGAGAAGCTTGCTTCATAGATCCCACTAGGAAATGTTGTTGAATTAATGGGATCCAGGACATTTTAACAGTGTCAGAATGGATGAGTGGGCAGAAGAGTTTGATGATTCCTCACATAGACAGGCTCCATTTCAGGGAGAGCTTTGCTGATGATAACCAACATCTTGAATTGCACTTGGAAGCCTACTGATAACCAGAGCGATTGACAATGCAGAGGTGTTATTTACTGAATTGTCCTGCTGCATTCTTGATCAGCTGTAGCCTATTGACAATCCCCAAAACAATAATCAACCTCATCACCAATTTCCACGCACGCTTCTTACTTTCAACAGCTTTTAAATATAAACTATACAATAAGGAAGATTTCTTTTTGCAGTCCAACTATCTGAATGGTTTTACCTCTGTCCTTTTTCTAATCCCTCCATCCCAGCGGAATTTCATTTCCTTCCCACTTAGTTTGGATAGTCTTGGAAGAACCCTCTCTTCATTTTTTTTCTTTCTTTTTTTAGTAAACATATTTCTGCTTTGAGCAAACTTCCCCTGTGTCTGCCGATACCTGTCTAGGTTGCATGAGAACCTTAATTTTCATTTGGTGCACTTTGAATATTTCATTGAGAATCACGAAAACGAGTCTCAGAATTTTGCTTTCTCCTTTCAGTCCTGATAAGCAGAGTGCTACGTTCTGCATACAGCCAACCTTCATGGATTTTGCTCCAGAACTAGAGAACCTAGACTAGACATAGGTCAATCTGTTATGGGCAAAGGTTGGGTATAGCAGTGAATGTTCAACAGTCCCTAAATGACATAACCATAAAGTATACACTACACCAGGGGTAGTCAACCTTGGCTCTTTTATGACTCATGGACTTTAACTCCCAGAATTCCTGAGCCAGCATGGCTGGCTCAGGAATTCTGGGAGTTGAAGTCCACGAGTCATAAAAGAGCCAAGGTTGACTACCCCTGCACTACACAATTGTCAAATAAGATTGTGTCCTGCTATGCAACCCACAGAGTGATTTGAAAAACAGGGGTGCTGTCTGTGTGATGCCTTGAAAAGAGATGAAATACTTGGGACTGAGAAATGAAAACTACTGAAGTGAGTTTTTGCAGAGAATTATTGCAGATAGCAATAATTGCAGGTTATTTGCTGGGCAGAACCGAGTAAAATATGTAAGAACTTTATCATTCCTCTTTCCTACTAAATCTGTCCTGCAGCTGTACACAGAAAGCACCAATTCTGACATTGCTTTTGTAGCTATTCATTTCTTCTTCTGTACTCCAAGGATCAAATTTAGAAACCATTCATTTCCCTCACAGAACAAGTAATATACATGGTAGACTTTTCAGTTCAGAGAAGACATGCTGTCTGCAGTTCATCTACCAAGGGTGCTTTTCAAAAGGCAACTGGACTTTCTTGGTTTTTATTCCTTGAAGACATTTTGGTTCGCATCCAAGATGCTTCTTCAGTTCTGGCTGAATGGTGAGGAATGGAAGGATTTTTATTCCTTAGCTGTCTTCTGGTCGTTCGTCTGTGGATACAGAGGTGGCTCTACAGTCCCAGTCTGGAAGTGCTGAGTCCAGCACAATGGGAGCAC
This sequence comes from Protobothrops mucrosquamatus, assembly GCF_001527695.2. Classification (NCBI taxonomy): domain Eukaryota; kingdom Metazoa; phylum Chordata; class Lepidosauria; order Squamata; family Viperidae; genus Protobothrops; species Protobothrops mucrosquamatus. The sequence continues at coordinate 262,888 of NW_015387510.1, read as the reverse complement.
TGAAAGTCCAGTGTAGTAGCTGTGGGAAGTATTCTGTGATGCCACTCACAGTTTTGTATTAGTTTTTGATGGTGCTTATCTTCAAAGCAGATGTAGGCATCATAGCACAGGGCTCATTAGCAAGTTCTGTCAGCAGCTGCAGCTTCTAGTTCCCTTGGCTGGATGTCACAGTGGCATAGGGTTTCTTTTACTGTGTCTTTGTAGCACTTGTATAGTCAGCCTTGAGGTTTCTTCTCAGACTCCAGTACACTATAGAGCAAGTGGCAAGGCAGACTGCAGTCATCCATTCTGATGACTCATCCCACCCATATCAGCTAGGCTTTGATAATCATGGGCAATCTCAACACTTGTGGACTCCACACAATCCAAGATCCATGTTGGAGACACGGTCTTGGCAATGAATGCAAGGAATTTGAACCCTCATTTCTCCACTACAAATTATCCTTCCTATTAACCATGTGTCACATTTGCCACAGCTTTGGCAAATGTGCATGTGGAAATATGCATTTGTTCAGGAGTTAAGGAATTATAGACTTGGCCTCTTGCTATGGCCTCAGACCATTAACTACTGTGTGTAGAAATACAGGCATGGTTTGAAACCATCTTATCTTCACTCACCTCTGGAGATGGTGGGCAGGGCAAGAAGTCTCTATCCCCATCCCATCTGTCTCTTAGTTCTGGTTTCAGCAGAACTCTTAATCTGTGTAGTTCATTCTCTCTCTCTCTCTCTCTCAATCCAATCTGCCCTAAGGGAATATTGACACAAGGAAAACTGGAAGAGAAAGTGCTATGTATACCAAATTCAGCCTTTACAGGAAATATGGGGCATAAATATAATAAACAAATAAACAAGCAATTTACTGCCCCTTTGCCAAAATTCCAACTTGGAGAGGTGGACCACTGCTCTCCTTAGCTCTAAACTTTCTACTCTATTCCACAGAAACTCATGGGGCAATATATTGTTTAGTCCTTTAGGCACCACAATGCTAATTTTTCCTCCCCAGTTTTTTACTGAGCCTCTCTTCAGTGGTTTTTCAAGCAGCAAAAGAACAGACCAGGATATTTGTGTCCAGCATATGAGCAACAGTGAGGAAACTGGCACCACAATTCCATAGGGTTTTGGAGAATTATATTAGTAAATTTATACTTGATGGTGAGCAAATTAAGGCGACTGTTTTGTTTTCTTAACTCAAGAATAGATTAAAATGGACAGTATGCTGGAGAAGGTCTGGGGAGGTTAATCCTAAGAAGGAAGGCAATGACAAACTTAAGCAAGATAGTGAAGGATAGTGGTATTTCTATAGCAACGAAGATTAGAATGGTTACCCAATGGTCTTTTCAATTGTGACATACAGCTGTGAAAACTAGAAAGTGTGAGAAAAAGAAGAGAGACACTTTCAAATTAAAGTTCTATAGGTTCTAAAAATACCATGCAAGAAGAGTCAAACAATCAGACTTGGCCCAAATGAAGACTGGCTGCTCCCTCAAGAGAATGATGAAGAAACAGAAACTTACATATTTTGGGTAAGTGATATTAGTGGATGAATGACTAGAAAATAACTACCAAGCAATCATGCTTGGCAAGGTTAAGAAAGTAGAAGAAACAAAGGACAATGAATGAAAAAGTGGATGGAATCAATTAAATTACAGGATTGCTAATTTTATTAGCATGCAAACAATAAAACAGGGTACATACTGGGATTCCATCAAAGTGTTGACAGCTTGTTGGACAGCCCTGAGCAAAGGCAAAAACCATATGTTACATACTTACATATTCTTGGTCTGCTACATCACAAAGGCATGATAAAGAAAAAGGCAGTCACAAATGGAAATTGCAACATGACGTTGGAATGTTTTTGATAAACCCATCTTCTGATTTATCTCTTCCTCCTATGTCAGTATGCTAACTATACTGTCTTTGAGATATGGTCAATGGATAGAAACGTCTGTGCTTTACTGGGCCGCAAATTCTTATCTGATTATAGTGGGGTGGTATTTTTTTATCACCACAGTGACAAGATGTTGTTGGGGACAGTTGAAATGGTGAGCATCTGTCCATGCAATTGCCAGGAGCCTAACTCAATGACCCCAAACTAATTAACATCTGGGGCAGCCTGCTTCTCCATTCCTGATGTGGGCCATTTAGTCAGCCAGGAAAATTATGTGAAGCTATTAGTCATCTTTTAATCTATTCTTTAATCTTTTTATCTATGTAAAGCAGGTCCTTTCTCAGTGGGAAATAAGTTAATGCTCCCTAAATGAGACGGTCAAATCCTCCAAGTACATCTGGATTATAATCCCAACATTCCCATATAGGTTGATGCTCTCTTAGGCTCTAACCTTTCCAGTGCACTCTTTTAATGTTTTTAATGTTCAAGGATGGATGGAACCCCAACTCTTATAAAGTGTAATCTTGAATCAATTTATCTTCTGCTAGTCTGTCAAAATTCAGATTGTGGGGACTCTACAGAGGCAGGAACTAATGCTGCCAGTATGCTTAGAAGTCCCAGTAATCATTCTAATTTGTTATCACAAATTCATAGTATAAATGGACAGCATATCCATTCACTTGTCAAGCACAAACAACCAGAAAAACTCATGAATAGTTTCAAGCAGAAACTCTATTGTTAGTCACTTATGTTACAAGAATATCAACAGATTGACTGCATTTCCCTGGGAACAGTCAGATAAGACTTCAGGGATTCTGGAGGAGATCAGATCTGGGCCACTTTCTGCAGGCAAGGACTCTAAGGATTCTTGGCCCCCTCTTAACACCTCTATCCAGTCTAACTGGAATTCCACCATATCATTACTGTATGACTTATACAAAATGCATGTTGCAGTGAACAGAATCATTAGTCCATTTGGTTTCCAGTTGCTAGGAGTTAGCAGTTGCCTCAGCTCATCTGCCAGGTCAAGGATTGATCAAGGGATCATTTATTCCTGTATTCTATATGTAGGGATTGATTAGAATCATCATCATCATCAATAACATGCCAAATAGTGTGGTGGTGGCACAAGCAACTCATTTCCATAGAAGTCACTAGTGCTATAAAACATTGCCATTTTTCTTTCAGCCATGTATGGAAACTGGAGGAGGCTTTGCAATCACCTACATCTATTAAAAGTAAAATGGAGAATTATCATTCTTTTAGGTTTGAAGCTGTATCCTGCTGTTTTCCAATTATGTCAATGATTTGAAAGTGAGACAAGGAGGCTGAATTGATGCTTAGGATCAAGGCATGAGTCAGTTCTGGCTGAAGTTTTTATTCTCCAAGCTATGGTAATTAAGGAGAAACATACTTGCTTCTTAATTGAGATTTCTGGTACTTTCCCATAGTGGCTATTACCCTTCACCCCTCCTCAAACTACTTTGGATGTAATGACACTTGAAGCAGAAGGAAGTACATTTTCTTTCATCTGATAAACTGGAATGTATTAACAAGAGACCACTGAGTTCTTCTTAGACTGACCATGTACATATCATCTTAAAAGAATGCATCACTATATACAACAGGCATATCTCAACTTGGGTAGGTAGATTTAGAAATGTAGAAACAGTCACTATAAATTACTATAACCTAACTAGAAATGTGCCATGCATAGACAGAAGAGTATGATTAGATAACTTAAGAGGTTGCTTTCCAGCTACTCAGTGGTACTCATAGCTTAGTGGAAGAGTATCTCCTTTGCATAAAGAAGGTCCTAGATTCATTTCAATATATCTTTCTGAAACCCTGGAGGTTTACTGCTGATCACTACAGATAATACTGAGCTAGATGGACAAAAGATCCATTTCAATAAAAGATAGTTTATCTTCCTAGTAATTTCAAGCTCCAGGTGTTAAGGTTCCAACTAATGAACCCAACTGAGTAAGCACCGTCGAGACAATCCAATCTCTTAATGCAAAACTTTATTGAGTACATCATTTTGGCACAGATGAAAGCAAAACCAGCTCTGGTTATTTCCTGCGCAAACCACTATAATTAAAGTATAGAATTCTCCCTCCCCTTATTAGTGCAAGTCACATAGTCCAATCGAGTGTCAAAATATTGTTATGAGAAAGTGTCTCTGTGGGTTTGCAAACACCTGCTGAAACGTCCTTGGTTCACACAGGCTGACTTGTTGTCTGGAGCCTGCATTCCATTTCCCACTCTCCTCCCCCCTAGTGTGTTGGCAAGCTGCGAAGCAATAATGGTGGCAACATCATATGCATACTTCACACTTGACACCAGGTCTACTAGATCTGGGCTGTTAAAATCTGTTTGACTATTGGGTTGACAGCAAAGATTCTGCATTTCTTTGCTGCTATCAAATAGCTTTTCAGACTTTTGCAGCCCTACTGGTTTCCCCTTTTAAGGTCCTTTTTCTCTAAAAATGGACTTGTACTGGGCATCCTATTTAAAAAGCAAAATAGTTGGTGTTACTTTATCCTCACAATAAATGTTCTCTGTTACCAAGCCAGGAACTAATTGCCTAATGCTCTTCATGTCCTCTTTGCTGAAGTCTGTTCTCTAACTGATACATTCTAAAGCATTCATTCACTAACTTGACCTGTACAGCTGTCATTAAACAAAGGGAATGTTTGTGCTTTGAGGCTAAAAGTATAAGTGGGTGGGAACAACAATTCTAAATTGTAAAACGTCTATCTCAGTTTCTTTGTATGAATGATTCCTGGAGATTTCCAGTCTTTTTGTAATATTTGTTTTCCTTATAAAGATATAAAAAGAACAGAAGTGCAAGCAATTGGCAGTCTTGCAAAGCAGATGCTATTAGACCCTTAAAATCCAAGGGGTCAATGTACTATAATTGAAAACTAGGCTATGTGTTCACTATAGCCTGAATAATATTTTCCTAAATTAGCCCACTGAATTCCAATGTGAGGGAGACTGGAGAACACTGTCCAACCACTGCAGCTAAACTTAATTTAAATAGGGAGAAAGGTTGCCTTCTCAATGAAGAATGAGTATATCTTGTTCTTTTCAGGCAGCCAAGAGCCTAACTGGAGAGTATCTGTCATACAGCATCACAGTTTGGTTTGGAAGCATCACTGCTTCAAACAGGAAGGCATCACTGCTTCAAACAGGAAGGATGGCTGAAAAGATCATTGGCAGTTCCTTCCCTTCCATCCAAGACGTGGCATATAAGCGCTGCTTGAGCAGGGTCCGCAAGATTGTCTGGGACACCACACATCCTCTTCATGACCTATTTTCCTTGTTACCTTCTGAGAGGAGGCTCCGTGGTATCCGAAGCAGAACATGCAAATTCAGTCACAGCTTTGTTCCGTACAATATTAACCTTGTGAACTCTAAAGCTTCCTCCTTCCATTATGTATTCAAGATGGACAGTAAATAATATATGTAAGGGTGTAGGTTTATACATATGTTGTATATAGTAAGTTTTAAATGTGTTATGTATGTGTACACTTTAAGAGAAAGCAACTAAATTTCATTTTTAATGTATGCCATTGTGCCCACAAGAAAAAAATGACAATAAAGGTTATCTATCTATCTATCTATCTATCTATCTATCTATCTATCTATCTATCTATCTATCTATCTATCTATCTATCTATCTATCTATCTATCTATCTATCTATCTATCTATCTATCTATCTATCATCTGGTAGGTCTTCTAGTTTCTAATGATTCTGTTATTTTCCAAATAGCAGTTCCTCTCAATCTATAAAATTAAGCTGATTATGCTGGTTGGCAGTTAGAAGAGCTGTAGCCCAGCATATCTAGACTCCCTCAAATTGGAAAATGCCACCCTAGATATTTGAGATTGCAGCACATAATATATTATCTATCATCTCTCTCTCTCTCTCTTTCTCTCTTTCTCTTTTTCTCTCTCTGTCCTGTGCCTCCACTTAGCTCAACCTATTACAAATTAGTTCCAGTAATCTCTTTCCAATAGAATCCAAATGGGCATAGTATTTCTAATATTTACTATTCAAACAGAGGCAACCTTTTACTCACATCCCAGAGGAAGGAAGGAAGGAAGGAAGGAAGGAAGGAAGGAAGGAAGGAAGGAAGGAAGGAAGGAAGGAAGGAAGGGTCCATATTCAGATTAAAATATATGGTTATTTTTTTAAAAAACACACACACTGAGAAAGAAGGATAAAGAAGACTAAGCAGTAGCACCAACTTTCCCTCTTCAGTGCCAATAGGGGACTATTAGGGATGACTGAAATGCAATTTTCTTCTTGTTATTTATTTATTCATTCATTCAAATTTCTAGGTTGTCCAACTATCTGTAGCAGAGGATGAGTCATGATCATGTGCTGTAATATCTCCATGTAAACCAACCATCTCTTCCTCTCACACTTACATTATAGGTTATAAGAAGAGGAAAAGATGCTAGATTGTCTTTAGCTGTTTGGTTGAGGGCAGAGGTAGAACAAGCCTGGGACTGCACTGTCAAAATATGGTAACAAAAAAAGCTGGATTTTAATAGCAATTTTCAGCTAGCCTGGGGAACGACTTTAAAGGAGGAAAACATTGGAAGCAGGCTCTTCCTTCCTATGTTATGAAATTGGTTAAGTTTAAGGTTAAAAGCTTCACTGAGAAGCTTTTACATGCAGTTTGGCCATTCATCATTTAGACCAGGGGTCCCCAACCTATGATCCACAGCCCACTGCTGGGCCGTGGCCTACTGGCCACCGGACCGCAGGACAGGCTGGCCAGTGTGCACACGTGTGTGAGCACACTCACCCCCACTTGTGCTAGAGCCCGCAGGCCTGTTAGCGCATGCACGCAGGGCTAGCAGCGGTGGCTAGTGCCTGTGTGCCTGCTCAAACGGGGCTGCTAGCACCTTGCGGGTGTGTGCAGCCCCATTTGTGCGCAGCCCTGTTCACGCACATGCGTGCATGCAAGTGCAAATTTTCCAGCTGCTCCCTTTCCCTCCAGGCTGCCAGCATGAAAAGGTTGGTGAACTCTGATTTAGACAGACTGACTGATCCAGCCACTTCTAGCACAACTCTAACAGTTTGCCTATGAAAACTCATATTCCACTATATCAATTCATTAGTCTTCATGTTCTAAGAAATTATAGCTTCTGTTGCTGTTATGGGAAAGCAAGATTCTACATTTTAGATATAGGAATACCTGCCAAATATTTCCCAATGCATTACAAAGATGCCCTAGAAGTCAAATAGTTGACATAATAATATAGATTGCTTGTTTTTAGCCAGATTACCTAAAGTGAGCTGCTTTCGTTGTCATGTTTTCCAAGTTGCTTCTGAGCTGAAAGATCTCTTCAACACAGATGAAAGCAATTTTGTAAACTGTATACAGTACTATATCTGCTAAACTCTTGCTTTCAGTGAAGTACACAAACTTGAGGAAGCAACAATTTAATCAGCTGGGTTTGCTTGGCTTATAAATGGGATTTACACTAAAAAATTAATACTCTCGACCTGCATGTACTCTCTCTGCTTTGGAAAGGAAGAATTGGTTAATGTGTTGTTTAAGAATGGCTTTTTTCCCATTGGAAAGATATTTCTGAGAATCAGAGAACTCACTTTTACAGGAATTGTATCTCAACAGCTTTGAAATTTCTGAATGTTTCTGACAGAAAAACCCTGCAGAAACCTTTTCAGATTTCTTCAAATTTCTTCATTTTCCCAAGGACGGATTTCCATTTAGCAGGGGGGTGTTCTCCTACCTGTGCTGGGGATATGCAAAGGTACACTACATAAGCCATAGGCTCTAGCCAACATGGCCAATACCAGGGGTGATGGGGAACTGTAATCACATTTAACAGAATAATAGAATTGGAAGGGACCGTGGAGATCTTCTAGTCAAACCCCTTACTCAGGCAGGAGATTATTATTATTATTATTATTATTATTATTATTATTATTATTATTATTATTATTATTATTATTATTATTATTATTATTATTATTATTAGTCTAAGTGCTCTTGCTCTTGCTCTTAATGAAAAGAAGGTAATAACAGTATTCCAATATCTAAGGGGTTGCCACAAAGAATAGGGGGTCAAGCCATTCTCCAAAGCACCTGAGGGCAGGACAGGAAGCAACGGATGGAAACTCATCAAGGAGAGAAGCAACCTAGAACTAAGGAGAAATTTTCTGACAGTTAGAACAATTAATCAGTGGAGCAACCTGCCTCCAGAAGTTGTTGAGCACCCAATACTGGAGGTTTTTCAGAGGAGATTGGACAACCATTTGTCTGAAGTGGTATAGTTTCCTGCTTAAGCAGGGAGTTGGACTAGAAGACCTCCAAGGTCCCTTTCAACTCTGTTTCTCTGTTACTGGAGGAAGCCTCTGTTACCCTCTATTTCAGACAAATAGTTCTCCAATCTTTTCTTAAAAACCTGCAGTGCTGGAGCACCCACAACATCTGGAGGCAAGCCGTTCCACTGATTAATTATTCTAACTGTCAGGAAATTTCTCCTTAGTTCTAGGTTACTTCTCTCCTTGATTAGTTTCCATCTGTTGCTTCTCATCCTCCCTTCAGGTACTTTGGAAAATAGGGGCTCTTCTTTGTGGCAGCCCCTTAGATATTGGAGGGCTGTTATAATGTCACTCCTAGTCCTTTTTTCATTAAACTAGACGTACCCAATTCCTGCAACTGTTCTTCCTATGTTTTATCCTCCAGTCCCCTAATCGTCTTTGTTGCTCTTCTCTGCATTCTTTCCACAGTAGAGTCTCAACATCTTTTTCATATTGTGGTGACCAACTGCCACAATATAACTCCAACAATTTGGAGAGTGCCAGATTACTGAGCCTCCTTAGAAATTTAGTTCTGCCTTGGTCTCTATTAAAAAAAAAAGTGGGAAGAAGAAAAAGCACATTCAGCCCCAAATCAGTCAGTGGACCTAACCATGGAAGGAACCTCAATTTCCAATGGAACCCTGAGTTCCTCTTGACTCCAAGATCAACTCAGTAGAAGGGAGAAAAAAGTGGACAGAGGGAAAGATTGGGAGTGGGGGAGTGGGGTTGTGTAAATAATGTTTGCATTGCAGGTCTGCCAATAGAAGCAAAACGGACTTCATTGGCTTCAGTTTGTGCTGACTTTGGAGTTAAAAGTGTTGCTTTCTGCCAGTCGTTTGCATGCAAGGTATGGCAGGGCGGACAATCTTTCCTGTTTGGGTTTTTGCACCACTGGCAGGATAGTAAGTCCAATTCTTATCTGATGAGCAAGGCCAGTGTGCTAACTAGGCTTCCCCTGCTGCTTGTCCTGGAGGAAAGGAAAGAAGCAGGAGAATCAGAGATCTATCATCCATAGCAGCTGTCCAGCTGGGCCCCTGGTCAAAGTGTGCCAGGAAGGCTTTGCTTTACTGCCAAGGTGTTTATTCCCAAAAGGCCTCCATAGAAAGGGACATAAAGAGTTCTTCTGTATCCCATAGGCTCTTGAACTGTGTTCCATATAGTGAACATTCTCGTGGTTTGCAATGCAGAAAACGTTTCTAATGAAAGTTCATGGTGGCCATATCTCCTACTTCACAGAAGAAGAAAACTATCAAAAGGCATCCTTCAATTTGACAGATACGTGGCCAACATATGACCCTCCAATATATAGCTGAACCACAGTGCTTCTTAGTCCTCAACATTGGGTTAGTAATGTATTAAGAATGTCTAGAGCACGGGTGTCAAACTCGTGACGTCATGTGACGTGTCGTGACGTATTGTGACTTTTTCCCCATTACGGGCTGGCAGTTTGACACCCCTGGTCTAGAGAATCCCCTATTTTTTTCTGCCCACAATTTCACCATCTGAAATTGTTCATCATGACTCTATTGCTTGTTAGTTTGGTCCAAGACAGGGTATCATAAGATAGGATCAGCTGCTCATAAAGAATTAGCACATGAGCAGTAAAGGAACAGGTCACTCAGTGTCTTCACCACTGTAGGAAAATAATTTTTATATTATAATAATAATAATAATAATAATAATAATAATAATAATAATAATAATAATAATAATAATAATAATAATAATAATAATAATAATAATAATAATAATAATAATAAAGTTGGAAGGGACCTTGGAGGTCATCTAGTCCAACCCCCTGCTCAGGCAGGAAACCCTATACCAGTGATGGCAAACCTTTTAGAGACTGAGTGCCCAAACTGCAACCCAAAACCCACTTATGCATCGTCGGGTGCCAGATGGGTGTGGCCCATTGGGTGGGTGTGGCCCATTGGGTGGGCGTGGCTGGTAACGGCAGACTGGGTGGGACTAAAAAGTTCAATCAATCAATTCCAACTTTGCAAGATCTTTTTTTTCCCACAAGAAGTTGAAATTGACTGATTGATTGAACCTTTTTTTTTTTACACGGTGGTGGAGGCCTAAAGCGAAAAGGTTTTATAAAACCCAGCTGAAGGCCTAGGATTGGGGCGACGGTGTGCGTTCCCACAGGGAGGGCTCTGAGTGCCACCTCTGGCACCCATGCGATAGGTTCGCCACCACTGCCCTATACCATTTTGGACAAATGGCTGTCCAGTCTCTTCTTAAAAACTTCCAGTGTTGGAGCATTCACCACTTCTGGAGGCAGGTTGTTCCACTGGTTAATTGTTCTACCTGTCAGGAAGTTTCTCCTTAGTTCTAGGTTGCTTCTCTCCTTGATTAGTTTCCATCCATCACATTTTCCCAATTGAAGCTATGGTTAAACCTTGAATGATAACACATGGATAAGATTGTTGATGAAAGAAAAAAAAAAACTGGACAATTTGGCCAGCATGGCCAATGACAGAAGATGTTGCAGGGTTATATCCAAAACCTCTGGAGAACGTCAAGTTTCTCCTCCTGGACAGAAGATACTGTATTAGATCCCATACCATAAGGTAGTTTTATGTGTTACAATTACTGTATGGATAGGCAAAGACTAATTAGAACTGTTCAGACATATGTTTTTCCCCCCCAATTCAAAACGATATATTTCTAACTTGAGTTCATTAAATAGGTTTCATACTCAATGTGGCAGGGAGATTATTCCCCTTCTACTGTCAATTTGCTTCTCAGCAATGAGTACTATTTTTCTCCCTTCTCATTATCCCAAAATAGAATTATTCAGTTGTAATAGAAAAAAAAAAATAAGGGGAACAGCGAAAGAGACACGTAAATTCAACATTACCTGCTTCCAATGAAAACTGAAAGCTGATAAAATGACAATAAATCGGTTTTCTCCCTGAACAACCTCTCAAGAAAGCTAAAGGAAAAAAAAATAGAATAGCAAGAGTTTTTACTTAACATTAGAAAGGATTTTTGCTCAGTGGGAATTACTCGGGAGTATCATTTCAGTAAGAATTTGGCCCTGGAAATTCAATGCCACATAACATTATACTAGATTCCATTCTTGTGAACAAACCTTAGAATTTCTTTGCAGCCTTTTGCTGCTGGCGGAGAAACAATGCATTTAAAAGTTTTCCAATTGAAAGAGATGTCTAGGCTTATATTGCAAACCCTTGCAAAACTTTGCGCCGTTTTCTTTTTCTTTTTTCTTTTTGCTCATTTTGGCATTTCATCAGTATCTGTTTGAATATTGGGAGGCTTTGGATTTTGCCCTGTGGCTTTTTCAGTGGCATTTTTTTTGCCTTGTGTGTGTAATTATTTAAATTCAAATTAATAGGAATTAGAAGCTCATAATAATTAAAGCCAAAGCTTCTGAAAATTCCTAAACGCTCACTGCGTTAGCCAAACACCAATTACAGTAATTTATCTAAATGGTAACTTAAATGACTTTTAAGCTTCACACTGTAAAGCTGAATACATTCCTTAATTTAAAAGCTGCCTTCAAAGAGCTTCATCCCAGCTGTTCTCCAATAATTCAGGGAACCGGTTGAAGATAGTATCCTTGCTTCTCACTTTCAGAGATTACACCAGCTGTTTCTGCAGTGCAGGATGATAGACCATCCTGGAGAGTCCGGGGAGGATATTAGCAAAATACCAAATATTTTCACAATGGAACTCCACAGTTATGATCCAGCCAGATCTTGTGAAGCTCTTGTATTTTAATTTTATGCTCGCAACAGAGACTACAAGTCATTGCATGCTTGTGTGGGATTGCAAAACTAAATTCTATGGTTCACATTCTGCAAAAAGGCAAGTGTGGTCCTGGCATATATCATGGAGACCTAGAAGAATGAAGCGGGAGAAATTAAGCTTTCCCAGCTCTATCCCCTAAGCTACTCTATCATAAAGTAGCCATGGGGTGTGGTAGTTGATAGATATTTCTTTCACTTACCAGAACCCCCCATCTGGTAAGTTTAGCAATTGGAGTACCAGTAGTGGCATGTGGGTGTCCAGGACAATGTAGGGATGTATTGTGTAGTAAAGTGTACCAAGAACCCACTGATTAGTAGTCTGCCTTCCTGAGCTAAGCCTAGTGATCTCTGCCACTAAACAACCATAAACCCAGGGCTTTTTCTTTCATAGAATGCCAGAACGGAGTTCCGGCACCTTTTTTGGATGGAACCTTGTAAGGTAGGCAAGGCGGGTTGTATGACATGTGTGAGTTCCGGCACCTTTTTTTTTATAGAAAAAAAGTACTGCATAAATCTCAATGTCCACATTGAGATTGTCCAGTTAGGAATGTCTCAGGATTTTATGCAAATGAAGGCATGCACTAGATTTGGTATATTCTTCTGTTGGAGCTGATAATTAGAAGTTGAGGAGCCTTTATCACTCCACTTTCATGGACAAATCAGTCTTTGGTCAACTTTAGACTGGCAACTCCTCGAAATCTCTGCAGAGTTGTTTTCTATCTTGTTTATTGGTGACAGTGTTGAAGCTCTAGATCAGACATGTCAAACTCGTAATGTCATGTGACATCACGCAACGTATCGGAACTGGTTTGGTTTGGAAGTATCACTGCTTCAGACAGGAAGGCGGTGCAGAGAGTGGTGAGAATGGCCAAAACGATCATTGGCAGTTCCCTCCCTCCCATCCAGGACATAGCGCAGAAGCAGGGTCCGCAAGATTGTCTGGGGCACTACACATCCTCTTCATGACCTGTTTTCCTTGTTACCTTCTGGGAGGAGACTTCGTGGTATCCGTAGCAGAACATCCAGATTCAGCCATAGTTTCATTCCATACAGCATTAACCTTGTGAACTCTCAAGCTTCCTCCTTCCATTATATATTCAATATGGACAGTATTTAATATTTATTTGCTACGTATATGTAGGGGTGTGGATCTATACATATGTTGTTCATAGTATGTTTAGGTGTGTGTCATGTATGTGTTTCACTTTGAGAAGGGGCAACTAAATTTCATTTTTGATGTGTGCCGTTGTGCCCACAGTAAAAAAAATGACAATAAAGGTTATCTTATTGTATCTTATCTTTTCCCCATTGCCAGCAATGGTGTGGGCACGGTTTCCTCGTGACGCGTCCAGCCCGCAGGCTGGCAGTTTGACACCCCTGCTCTAGATGGTCTGGGCAATTGAAGCTGTTGCTTTCTTTTCTCTTCTCTGTCAGCCATTGATCTAAAGTCTGGGAAGTAGGAGGTTCCTATGGGTATTCAGGCATGGGCACAAAATTTCAACCCATTACTATTTTAAATGGGGTGAGTCCAATGCTACCATGCACAGTATTGTTGTAGGCTACCTCTGCGAAAGGCAGGAGATCAGCCCAATTAGTCTGCTGGTAATTTACATAACATCTGAGGTATTGTTCCACCATTGCGTTAGCTTTCTCAGCAGCTCCATTAGTATTCGGATGAAAAGTCCCTGGGAGGACCCAATGAGTTTAATGAACTCTCTCCAGAATTTAGCAGTAAACTGGACCCTCCTGTCAGAAATAATCTGCTTTGAGGCTCCATGGAGTCGATATATGTGTTTCAAAAACAGTTTAGTTAGCTTCTGGGCAGAGGGAAGTCCCGAGCAAGTGATGAAATGCACCAGTTTGAAAAATAGATCAATCACAGTCCATATTACAGTGTTTCCCTTGCTCTCAGGTAATTCCACAATAAAATCCATGGCTATCTCCTCCCAAGGCTGAGAGGGTTCAGCAACTTGTTGCAATAATCCTGAAGGTTTTCCAGGATGCCTTTCCATGGCAGCATTGGTGGCACAACTTTTAACATAATTCTCAATGTCTTTTTTTATTCCTGGCCACTAAAACTGCCTCCACACCAGATGCAATGTCTTTAAAAATCCAAAGTGATCTGCTTGCATCATGACTCTGTTGCAATGCTTGCAGTCTGAAGCCATCTGGGGGGGGGTATAACTTCGAACCCTTCCAAGCCAGTCCCCCGCTTAGGGTTAAAATAGATTTGTTATCTTTAAACCAGGCATCAGTCTCTAACTTCTCCTTCAATTCCTTTAGTGAGCAATCATCAGAACCAGCAGGGGATCTCTGTGTCTGTGATCTGGTTGTTATTTGAGAAGCGGATTGCGGCAGAGGAATAATGGAGTTAATTACTTCCTCTCGGTGGCTCTTTAACTGGGGCATTCTAGATAAGGCATCAGCCAAAAAATTCTTACCCCCCAGGAAAATACTTTAAAGTGAAACTAAAATGGTTGAAGTACTGAGCCCACCAAACTTGTTTCAGAGATAATTTATGGGGGGTTTCCAGAGCCTCCAAATTTTTGTGATCAGTCCACACCTCAAAAGGTATCTCCCCCCCCCTCCAAGAAGTGAGGCCATGTCAACAATGCCTAACAAACTGCAAAAGCCTCTTTCTCCCAAACAGCCCTTCTCTTGGTGTCAGTTAATTTTCGGTAAGTGTAAGCACAAGGTTGTAACTCCCCTCTGTGACAGCCACGTCACTCGCATCAGCTTGAATGATGAATTGTTGTTCAGGGTCAGGGTGTTTGAGGACTGGTTCAGCTGCAAAGAGTGTCTTTAGTTTTTCAAACGCGTCTTGGCACTCTAATGACCATTTTAATGGCTGACAAGGTTGGGGTTTTCCCCCTCCTTTTCCTGTTTTGAATAAATTGGTGATTGGCATGGCTATCTTTGTGAAAGAGGGAATAAACTTACGATAAAAGTTGGCAAACCCCAGAAAACTTTGAAGCTGCTTGAGGGTGCGTGGGGGTTGCCATTCTAGAACTGCTTTTACCTTGGTAGGGTCCATCTCTATTCCTTCATTTGAAATCCAATACCCCAAATAATCAAGGCATGCCTGGTGAAATTCACACTTTGACAGCTTTGCATACAGTTTGGCTTTTAACAGTCTCTTTAACACCTCATGGACCAATTTGATGTCTTCATCCATAGTTTCAGTATAAATAAGGATGTCATCAAGATAAACCAAAACCCCTTTGTATAAATGATCATGGAGCACTTGATTTATCAATTGCATAAACACAGCAGGGGCCCCCTCCAGTCCCAAAGGCATCACTTTAAATTGGAAGCTCCCCAAAGGGCAATTAAAGGCGGTTTTCCACTCGTCCCTCTCCTTAATCCGGATGCGGTAATAAGCCTCTCTTAAATCCAGCTTGGTAAAGATTTTTCCTTTAGCCAGGTAGGCTAACATGTCCTTTGACAAGGGGAGGGGGTACATATTTTCTATGCTGACCACATTCAGACCTTTAAAATCAACACATAATCTCAGAGATCCATCTTTCTTTTCCTTGAAAAGCACGTGAGCAGCCACACGTGATTTGTCTGGTGGAATGAAACCCCGAGCTAAGTTTTTATTGATGTACTCTCTCAGTTTTTTCATCTCTCTGGGCATCATAGAGTACATCTTTGATTTTGGGAGTTTGGCACCGGGCAGAATTTCAATAGCACAGTCCGTAGCCCGGTGTGGGGGGAGGATGTCACATTCCTTCTCACTAAATGCTTCCACTAAATCACGGTACTCTGTGGGGACAAGTTGAATCCCCGACAGCTTCTCAGCTACAGTCTTTAGGGTTTTGCGGGGCTCCCCTTGAATTTCACTGATGGCCATATCTGACCCATAGGCATTCTGGAGAGATTTTATCTTTGTTCATGTGCATTTCTGTAGATATGTAGTGTTCTCTTACATATAGTGTAACTCCCCCTCCTCTTTTTGTAGACCTGTTTCTTTTGAACAATTTGTATCCCTCCATCAGTCCATTCCATTCATGGGTTTCATCCCACCAGGTTTCTGTAATACCAACTATGTCATACCCACCCTCGTTTACTATTGCTTCTAGTTCACCCTGTTTGTTCCCCAAGTTTTGAGCATTTGTATATAAGCATTTAAAGCTTTTATGCCTGTCTGTGAGTATGTTTCCTGCATCTCCTGAATGTTGTTTGGGTTTTTCTTTTTTCTCATCTCTGCCCACCTCATTGTTTGATTTGTTTTCTTGGGATTTATGATTGGTTTTGGGTTCTAGAGATTCTGAAGATTGGTCACCCTCCCCCCTCAATTTTAGTTTAAAGTGCTAACATTCATGTGTTCTCGCCAAAGGAAAAGTATCGTTAGCAATGTACTGTACAAATACGCCCCACATCCATCTGATCCTTCAAAAATATTGACTTTCTTGGAAAAAAAGCAAAAAAAGCCTAAAATTGCACGAATCAATGATATAGGCATATTTACTAAAATTCTCTTGGGCAATAGCTGACACATCTAGGATTTCTCTTTAGAGAAAGACTGTTCAATACTATGGCCTTGTTGAATAAACACTAGGCTACATATAGTAGTAGGAAAATGTTTTAGGATCTAATGAAATGAGAAGTGCTCAGGATTCTAGAAGTATCGATTTACTTCTTTTGAAGCTGATCAATTTCTGGCAGCAGCTATACCAGCCAGGTTGTATTTGCAAGTCAAATCTGCAAGTTAAATCTTTAATGATTTAATGACTGAAGAGCTGTGCAAAGTTTCTCATAAAGCTTTGGATTTCAATTTATCTTTTCAAAGGAATAGTCATCCTATTTAGTTAAATCTATCTTTCATAATTTAATCATTCAAAGGTATAAGTGCAAGGACTCTACTCAGAGCTCAGCAGGCTTCTGCTATGATTCATCTTTCCCGAATCCCAAAATCTAGTTTTAGGATTGTGGAATTTCAAATAAAGCATCTCTCTAGCACACAAAATTAGATATGCTGATTTAGGATATCTACACATCTGCTTCTTTCCACTCGCTAATTCTTCAAAATCAGTTTGAAGTTTGGTCCAGAGTGTCTGCTGCCCCTTCGTGCTCCTTCAAGCTTGGGACAGGACCCAGTCTATCCATTCACATTTTTATTACATGTTATATATATTTGTCCAGTAACAAAGTGTTGTTCAGGCCATCCGGCTGCCCATAACAACTGTTGGTAGCTTAGCAACTGTTATTTCCTTTTAAGACTGCACATAATAACCTTATTAAATGCTAAATTGAATCCATCAGCAGTATGACTTGTAAAACGATCAGATCTCTCTGTGGCTTGAGTAAGTGGCAAATGTATCAAAGTTTTTTTTATTCTTGGAACAAAATTAGATAATAGAACAAAACAGCAGGTTGTGAGCAAGGGGGATGCCAAGTTCTTTTTGCAGCATTGTCCAAGGCGTCCAGATGTTTTATAAAATTGCATCAGGCCCAGTCAGTCGTACCACTGGATAGCCATAGTGCACACCATTATTACAAGCTAATGTGTGGTGTAGTCCTCCATAGTTGCACATTTCAATTCTTAAGGCCAACAAAACTGATTTCAATGACACCTTAAAGAACATAAAAAATGGAACATCTGCCCCCATTCTCTTAGCCTTCCAGAAGACCTTTAAAACCTGACATTGCCAATTGGCCTGGGGGTCCAATGAGGGCATTTCATATTGAAAGTGGTCAATGGATTAGAGAAAGTTCTACCTCCACCCTACTGTATTAGCCATTCTTTCTTAGCCTTCTTTGTTAATTTTAATGTTAATATTTATTGTTTTCATATTGTAATATTTTATATTGACATTTTTATTTTCTAAGTCACCTATGAGTCACCTCACAGTGAGATGGGCAGCATATAAATTTAATTATAAATAAACACCTTACCTTCTTACCTAATTGGTATCTATTTATCTACTTGCATTTGCATGCTTTCAAACTACTAGGTTAGCAGGAACTGAGGTGAGGACAAGAGCTCACCCCATCATGTGATGCTCGGGTTTCAAACCTGAGCTGTCAGTTTTCCAGCTGACAAGCCCAGTGTCTTAACTGCTGAGACACTGTGCCGCCTATATGGGAAGGTAGCAGTGCTACATGATGTCATGCTGGCCACATGACTGCAGAAATGTCTTTGGACAATGCTGGCTTAATGGCCTTGAAATGGAGATGAGCACTGCCCCTTATAATCAGCAACAAGTAGCAGAGTAAAATCCCCAGGGACTCCTTTACCTTTTTTTACTTTTTTATAAATAAAGTATGAGCAGCAAGTGTTTCAAATGGCCAGTGTTATTCTGCAAGTCACTTCAGCTCATCTGATTTGTCTTTCCCTACCTAGCCTTGATTGTTGGAATGGCTACAACCCTCCTCTTCACAGTTTCTTAAATCCTAAAATCCTTGCGAGCTTATCCAATTTGGAACAACACTTGATCCAAGATTCCAAGAATTCTTAGCAGGCACCAGATGTCTGAGGAATCCTCCATTTAGATGATGTGATCTCCAGCCGTGAGCATGCTGTGAAAGCAGCTGAAAAATACCTTTTTTTTTTACTTCATCATTCCTTACATTCCTTAAGATTTCATCATCTCATCCTTCTTAGTGGGCAGCATTTGTTTCGAGCTGAAGACATCTTCTTGTATTGATGGTATCTGCTGTACCATCAATTTCGCTCGCCCTTGTTATAATAATAATAATTTGATTTTGGCCTGTAAGAAAATGTAGGGCAATCTTAATTGGCTGGTTGCATGAGTTTCAAAGATGCCTCCCATGAAAAAATATTCCTATCTCTTGAGAAAAGAACCGCAATGGTGAAGATAGATAAATAGATAGATAGATAGATAGATAGATAGATAGATAGATAGATAGATAGATAGATAGATAGATAGATAGATAGATAGATAGATAGATAGATAGATAGATAGATAGATGGGTATGGGTATGGATACGGATACGGATACGGATACGGATATAGTAATGGGATAGTAAGCAAAGAGTTGTAGCTTTCCTTCAACTAAGGTTGAGAAAAACAGCTCTTTTCTTCCAACATATGCAGCTGATCAGCAATCAGAATTGGTTTCTTTTTCCTGTCCACCCATTCTCCAATTTGGGAGAAATTCTCAAAGTCAAAATTTAGTGCAAATGCTTTCCTACCAATATCATTGCTCTCACAGCCACTACAGGTAGTCCTTGACCTACAACCATTCATTTAGTGACCATTCAAAGTTACAATGGCACTCAAAAAGTGACTTACAACCATTTTTCACACGAGTGTGGCAGCTCCCCCAGGGTCAAAATCTGGATGTTTGGCTATCGGTTCATACTTATGGTGGTTGCAGTATTCCGGGGTCATGTAATCCACCTTGCAATTTTCTGACAAAGTAAATGGGGAAGTCAGATTCACTTAACAACTGTGGCAAGAAAGGTCAGAAAATGGGGCAAAACTCACTTAACAACTATCTCACTTAGCCACAGAAATTTTGGTCTCAATTGTGGCTGTATGTCAAGGATTACCTGTACTGAAATTAAGCTTTTTTGTTGTGGCTGAAATGACCGGGTGAAACAAACTCTTTCTTTTAGCACGAGCTATGTCATCTGTGCCTACCAACCCATTTGGTGGTTGGTTCCATCTTTTGTCCACCACCCATTGCCAGACGTTGCCTCAGATTGGTTTTTCTATCATGCTGCAGAGGACGGAGGGGGGGGGGAATGCATGAGGCACTTATTTAAACTCCACGGAGTGTGGAAAAGTACAGCAGCAGTCTAGATTTCAGTAACCCAGCAGAAAAGCTGCCCCTGTCTTAGGTGGTTTTTGAATTCTGCTTCTATTACCTTTCTCATCCCACCCTCCATTTTCTCTGATTTTATTTGAGAACGAGAATAATAGAGAGTTTGGTCTACAGGCAATGTTAAGTCCATATTAGACAATGTTTTATTGCATGACCTAGACCAGCTCACTTAATTTCTCAGTCTCTTTTCTGCTGTCTGGTAAAGAGGGATAATTACCCACTATGCAGGGTTGTTTTAAGGATAAATGAGCTAACATTTGTTGCTTGGAGAAGAAATCCATTCTATAAATGGGAGAGACTAGTCTTATTAATTCCAAGGCAAAGCCCTCTATGGAGTTAATGGAACAATCTGTTATCATGACATCATTTCTCCTAAGCCTGGGAGTTATTGATGGAAGCTGTATATTTTTCAGGAGACTGTTGTTCTGTAGGAACAAAACTAAACAGCTAAAGCTACAGCAAAGTAGTAATATCTTCAACTACCAGAAGTTTAGTAGTTGCATAACAACCCTTGGGTTGTAGTGGGGACTGATTCCCCCAAAGGTTGGTGAATTGAAATTCCCATTGTAGATAAAGATGAGCTAAAATAGGAGTTCCCTGCCAACAATATCTGATTACATATTGTTCACTCTGATCTTTGTTTACTTCAGGTATGCCTCTAGAAGTTGTGGTTGTTCCAACACTGGAGGTATTTAAAAAGAGATTGAACAATCATTTGTCTGAAATGTTATAGGGTTTCTGCTTGAGCAGAAGACCTCCAAGGTCATATCCAACTCTGTTATTCTGTTGACTGGGATTGATGGGAATTATGTCTTTCTATTAATTGTACAGAACCATGCCCTGGAATTAAAAAATTACAGAGCCCAATGTATACCCATAAATAGCTTTGCAGGTTCAAATGTATAAAATACAAATAAAGAAGCAAGTATACGAATCCCCAAGCCAAAATGCAAAGTTAAATATCTGTGCTTGCAGGGAAACTAATTGTGTCTTTAACTTTAGCCTAGCTTCTAGATTGCCTGGCTCTTCTTGTCCTTTGACTTACAGGGAAAAAAACTGCCCCAACCCCGAATTAAGTGTCATATGTATAAATCCTGACCCAACATTTGCATATAGATTAAATCACTAGTCATTGCTTTTTGGCTAACACATTAACTTCCATTCTCCTGGGATAGAACTCCTATCAAATATCCTAGTACTGTGTTCCCTGGCAAGCTCCAAATTAGAGGTGTTGCCAGAATACTAGTTCTGAGCAGTGACTTGATGTCCAAGAACCAGCTGTCCTCCAATAAATTTAATCTCAGCAAAGAAGCTGAAGAATATGGTCCAGCATTATTTTAACTGTGAAAACCAAAAACAGCAATAGAAGAAGGAGACAATGGGAGCTGCTCTAATCTTCAGTAACCTGTTTGGGTAGACATAAACATAGCACACAGAACATGGAATGATAGAATTGGAAGGGACCTTGGAGTTCTTCTAGTCCAACCCCCTGGCTGTCCAGTCTCTTTTGAAAATCTCCAGCACCCATAGCAGGCACGCGTTCCACTGGTTAATTGTTCTCACTGTTAAGAAATTTCTCCTTAAATTCTAGGTTGGAACTCTAATGATCTTCCTCCCATTATTTCTTGCTCTGCCCACAGCGGTGCTTTGGTGAATAGGTCAACTGGCTCTTCTCTGTAACAATTTCTCAAATACTGCAAGACTGCTGTCATACCACCCCTAATCCTTCTCTTCCTTAGACTAGACATACCTAGTTCCCTTAACCATTCATCATATGGTTCAGACCCCTTATCATCTTTGTTGCTGTTCTCTTCACTCTTTCTAGGATCTCAAGAACTTTTTTCTTATTAACCTGTTTGGGTAGACAGCCCAGAAAAGATTTATGATGCCTTTTTAACTGCAGACAAAAAGCCTAGCTTGCATTCTTTCAATCTTTTCAGTCCTCTCATCTTCTCAAATCTTAGAGCAAAGGCCTAAGCTGCTGATACATACGTGGAAACATGGCAATAAATTTAACCAAAAGCCATCAGTGCAAAAAAAGGAGTAAAGTTCTTGATCTGTAAATGTGCTATAGATAACCTCATCAAGTTTCTATCCTTAATTTTTCTCCAGGGAACTAAAGAAGCAAGTTAGCTACCTGGATTTGCATGTTTGGGGGCAATGAATGAAAATTAATTAGTCTCACTGCTATTCTCCAAGGAATTCAAATGGCACAACTTCAGGGTGGCAATTGGATATATAATCAAGAAAGGATAGGATTCCAGACTTGCATATAACCCCAAATTATATCCCACAAGTAACTGTTCATTAACAATCTCGCTTTATTTAAATCAGTTTGATGAGGACATTGTCTTAAAGCAAGTATGGACAACTTTCCTAGGGCCAAAACTCTCAGCTGGAGGCTGTTTGGCCGGTGATGTCATGAGTGGGCGGAGTCAGAATATTTGGCAGGATGGATTTTTAATTTTCACCCAGCACAAATCAATCTCTATTGTTAGATCAGAACATGTACACAGATCATCACATTCAACTAAGAATTCATAAACATGGGATAAAAGCAGGGACAGAAAGAGACAGAGACAAAAGGCAAAAACTGACATTATCTAGTCTATTTACAGATCTATCAAAAGGAAAAGAAGTTTCCAGAGCCACAGGAAACAATAATGGGTAATCAGCATAGATGGTTCCAAAGGGCTTAATCTTTTATTTTTATTTTTTTTCACATAATGGAATCAGAATAGAGATGAAAACTAGTAATTTCCTCTGTTTTGCACTTTGAAGGCAGCAACCTGGGGGATGATGATGATGTATCTAATAACATATAAGGAGACAACTATTACTCTCATGCCACTCTCACTTGTTCTCCTACCAGGTGATCTCTAAGTGACAGTGTATAGCATGATCCTGTTGGAAGAAAAGTCTTCATCCTGGTTCAGTCCAAGCCGGGAATAAACAACATGACGACTGCTTTAGAAAGAAGGTTGCAGTTTATTGAAGAGGAAAGCCAGACAGAAAGATGATTGAGGAAGAAAAGAGAGAGAGAGAGCACATGTAGGGAGTGGGTTTTTATACCCTCTGGAGCCTTTTGTTTGTGGAATTGTTCCTGTGGCATGAACTTTGACCTGAGTCTGAGTGTGCCCTTTGGTATCTCTGTGTTAATCCTATTATGTCCATCTTAGAGTTTGGCTGGGGCATGTAGATTTTAGGAGTCTTTGTCTTCCTAAGCTTCTAGCTGCGGGCTTCTAACCTTTCTGGATTTACATCTGCATTTCTATAGAGCTGGTTTCTGCTTGGGGAAGGGAGACCTGGGGCCATTAAGAAAACCTGGGCATGCTTTTCTGCCTCTTCAAGATCCTTTGAGGAAATATATTTTCCTGCCCTTTTAATATTTCCTTCTCTGGGGGGCTGACTTCCCACAATCCCAAATCTGCAAATCGGAAAGCTCGGGGGGAAAATATCAGCAGAGTCTCCTCTGATCACTTCGCAGATCGTAGTCAGTGTCCCTGTTTCCCTCAAGCAAAGTATAAAGAGGAAATGTGACCTTTAGTTAAAAGAAATTGCTTATCTCTGCTTTAACTGAGGGGTCCTTAGTGCTCTCTGAGCTTGCTTGTTTTCTTGCAGACATTTCATTACCCAATTAGGTAACATCATCAGTGCTACTGATCATGAGCACTGATGATATTACCTAGTTTGGGTAATGAAACATTGGCAACAAAACAATCAAGATCAGAGAGGACCAAGGAACCCTCATTTCAACCCTAAGCTACACATGTTCTCCTCTGTCTGCTTTCATTGCTAACAAAAATGATCTATTTCACCACCTTTCATTATTTTTAACTGATTAAAAAATATTCAGTTTCCATGGAGGGTGAATATTTTCCACGTCAGGCACAGGAAACCAGCTTCAGTTTGTGAGCTGATTTTTTTTTTAAAAAAAGAACTGTTGCGACTGCAAAGAAAATATCCAATTATAAATTACGGTATTCCAGGCTATCCACAACTAGTCAGGATGATTGAAAATGATGAAACGAGCAGTGGGCTGCCATGGTACAAGATCTGCTCTTTTGTACTTGTTTTGCAGTGTCATATGCAAATATGTAAGGAGCAGAGTTTGCATCATTTTGCATTTGTTCCTCTTGGCCTTCTCTGAGCATTCTGTAGACCAGACTTCCCCAACTTTTCTGGCTTTGCAGACTGGCATGGGGGGGTGGGGTGGAAGAAAGGGGATGATTCTGCACAAGCAGCTGGTGAACGCCTGTGTGCACAAATGGTGAGCACCCGCACCCGCACACATGCACACCTGCTGTTTGCACAAGTGAGGACGCGTATGCGCACTCGCCCGCCGCTTCCATGGTCCAGTTCTAAACAACTCATAGCCTAGTAGTGGGCCACAGTTTGGCGGGTTGAGAACCCCTTCTATAGACACAGGCATGTAGAAGAACAAATGAAAAAAACATGTGTCACAATGCAAATTCTGCTCCTTTTATAGATGTGCTATGATGACACAATGACATATTGGGGGTGGAGCAGGCCAAAACTGGTTTCACATTGTTTGGATGACCACCACCCCTCTACAACTTAGTAGAGTCTTTGGTTTATATGAACTTTTAGTTCAATCCATAGAGTTCTCATCTTCTCATGGCCTCCAATGAGAACATCTCAAAAAATTGGGAAAGCCGGTCCAAAACTCTAAACAAGCTTTTGAACATGAATGAGGTGAAAAGGGCTTTAATTATTTCAATCTATTCCCTAACTGAGGACCAGGTTTTCTTCCTAGCATTAGGGCTGGATCTTATCTACTCTCTACCCTGCTTGTTTGATATCCATGATTTATTTATATTCATCCTTCTTGCCACACAGTAGCTGAGAAAACATTAAAAAGGGAGGAAGGAGATACTCAACTTTTTTTTCTTCTGCTAAAATAAAGCCCAAACATATTGTAAGCAGGTTGGAAAATTTGCAGATTATATAAAAAAATAAGAGATATTTTCAGAATTATAGTGTGGAGTACTGTTAAGGAAAACTAAAAGAAAAGATTGGGAAAAACATCAACATAGCTATGCATTTGTTTTTCAAGAGATCTCATACTATTTAATTTACCAAGTTATGAATTGCTTCTCCAAACATTAAACAGCTAAGATGTTTTTGGCCCAGTCCTTGTTTTTATGGATGGGCCAAATTATTTATTACTTTAGCTACACAGGGATATGTATCTTTGTGTTTGTTACAATTCATAACTGAGTTTTGGAATGTGCTGCCATCAAATGTGGTGATAGCTACCAATATAGATATTTCAACAGAGAACTGGACCAATTCATGGAGACTCACCTTTCAATGGCCATTGACTTTGAGGACTATTTTCTTTATAATTATAGGCAGTCCTTGACTTATGACCACAACTGAGCCCAAAATTTCCATTGTAAAACAAAATAGTAATTAAGTGAGTTTTAGCCCAGTTAACCTTTCTTGTCACAGTTGTTATCTGAATCACAGCAGTTATTAAGTTAGTAACACAGCTATTAAGTGAGTCTGCATGACCCCAGGACACTGCAACTGTCATAATACATGCCAGTTGTCAAGCATCTGAAGTTTGATCATGTGACTGTAGGGATACTGCAACAGTCGTAAGTATGAAAAATGGTCATAAGTCCCTTTTTTCAATGCCATCGTAGTTTCAAACTCTCCCTAAAGAAATGGTTATTAGTCAAGGACTACCTGTGCCTACTGAATTTATAACCCACATTTTCTCTGAAATCTCAAGGAGGTTCATATGGAATCTTCTCTAATTTAATTCCAACAACTATTATCAGAATTAAAAGAATAACAGAACTGGAAGAGACCCTGGAGGTCTTCTAGTTCAACTCCCTGCTCAGGTAGGAAACCCTATGCCATTTCAGACAAATGCCTGTCCAATCTCTTCTTAAAAACTTCCAGTGTTGGAGAACCCACAACTTCTGGAGGCAACTTGTTCCATTGATTAATTGTTCAAACTATCAGGAAATTCCTCCTTAGATTGAAGTTGGATATCTCCATTGCTTCTTTTCCTGCCTTCAGGGGCTTTGACCCCCTCTTCTTTGTGGCAGCCCCTTAGATATTGGAACACTACCATCATGTCACCCCTAGTCCTTCATTAAACTAGACATACCCAATTCCTGCAACCACTCCAGGCAGCTAATTATCTTTGCTGCTCTTCTCTGCACTCTTTCTAGAGTCTTTTTTACATTATGTCGACCAAAACTGGTGGCAATACTCCAAGTGTGCTTTTACCAAGGCTTTATAAAGTGGTACTAGCA
This sequence comes from Protobothrops mucrosquamatus, assembly GCF_001527695.2. NCBI lineage: Eukaryota > Metazoa > Chordata > Lepidosauria > Squamata > Viperidae > Protobothrops > Protobothrops mucrosquamatus. The sequence goes on along the minus strand of NW_015387510.1, from coordinate 236,790 downwards.
CTTCATGGGATCTTGATTCTATCCCTCTGTTAATGTAGCCAAGGACTGTGTTGGCTTTTTTGACAGTTGCTGGTTCATATTTAAGTGATTTTCCATTAGGACTCCAAGATCCTTCTCACAGTTTCTATTATTGAGCCAGATGTCACCGATTCTATATCTGTGTGCATTTGGTTTTTCTAAATGTTTTTTCTAAATGTTGAACCTTACTTTTCACATCACTGAATTTCCTTTTGTTGGATAGGGCCCAGTCTTCAAGTGTGTCAAAATCCTTCTGTATATTGAACCCAACTTCCAGGGTGTTCGCTATTCCTGCCAACTTGGTGTCATTTGCAAATTTGATGAGTTTCCCTTCTATCCCTCATCTAAATCATTGGTGAAGATATCGAAAACTACTGGGCCTAAGACAGAGTCTTAGGTTGAGCAGAAGTAACTGGTCCAAAGCCATCCTATGTACTGAATAGCGATTTGTAATTATGTCCCTTCAGTCCAAATTCCAACACTTTAACCATTACACAAGATTGCCACACTACCTCCTTTTTCAAACACCACAACCTAAATGCCAACTGCCCGAATAACTATGGAAAAAAACTGTTGCCCAGTTCATGGTGCAACTCATTGATCTACATCATTTAAATCTGATCTTGAATTAAACTGTATACTCCAACTGCTTATTGATCCAGGTCAGTTTTTCTGAAATGGAACAGCGTTTCTATTTTGAAAATCTGTCTCTTGCTTTCCTCTAGGCCTTTTTGTTGAAATGCAATACCTGAGAAGAAGTAAAAAGCCTTGTGAAACCACATTTGATTCTTATTCTCTGCACAGGACAGGAGATTTATAAAGAAAGCCATCCAGAAAATAAGCATGGATGGTATCCTTTTGCAAGATCTGTGCCTGAGATTTTTGAATATCCTATGATGGTCGTTCATGATACCTTTCAAGCACAGAATAAAGGCAGAAAATAAAAAAAAAATAAAACCCTTTAAAATCCTCCCAATTATTGATGAACCAAAACATGGATTGAATTCACCAAACACAACAAACAGCTGTGAATGCAGAGCAATTTTTCACAGGTTTTTTTTTATTTTTGCTATAACATTTGTAATGAACGACTATTTTCATAAACCAGGTTAACTCTCACTCTTAATTTGGATATTTTACTTGGTTCGGACATAGAGAAAATCTGTCCCTTCATTGGCAGGCATTGCCTCATCCTAGTTCCTAATATAGGTAGTCCTTGTCTTAGAACAGTTCATTTAGTGACCATTCAAAATTACAACAGAGACTTGCATCATCCTGATCAAAATTCAGATGCTTGGCAACTGATTCATATTTATGACGATTACAGTGTCCCAGGATCATGTGATTACCTTTTGCGACCATCTGACAAGGAAAGTCCGTGGGGAAGCCAGATTCACTTAACAACCATGTTCCTAACTTAACAGCTGCAGGGACTCACTTAACAACTATGGCAAGGGAGGTTATAAAATGAGGCAAAATTCACTTAAACGTCTTGTCTGGCAACAGAAACATTGGGCTCGATTGAGGTCGTAATTTGAGGACTACCTATGTCTAGTTTGCTTGGAGCTGTCCCTTTAGGATTTGAAAAGAGAAATTGTATGTTCGGGAGAGAGAGAAGCATTAGTAATAATAATAGTAATAATAGTAGTAATAATAATAATAATAATAATAATAATAATAATAATAATAATAATACCATCAAACACCCACATCTGCCTATCCCAGGTCCTTGGTAAGGACTCGATAGGTAGACAAAATGCCAAATCCAGTCTGAACATCTGGCTGACTCTGCGATGATCCATAATAACAATAACAATAACAATAACAATAACAATAACAATAACAATAACAATAACAATAACAATAACAATAACAATAACAATAACAATAACAATAACAATAACAATAACAATAACAATAATACTAATAAAGTTGGAAGGGACCTTGGAGGTCATCTAATCCAAACCCCATGCTGAGGCAGGAAACCCTATACAATTTCAGACAAATGGCTGTCCAGTCTCTTCTTAAAAACTTCCAGTGTTGGAGCATTCACCGCTTCTGGAGGCAGGTAGTTCCACTGGTTAATTGTTTTAACTGTCAGGAAGTTTCTCCTTAGTTCCAGGTTGCTTCTCTCCTTGATTAGTTTCCATCCATTGCTTCTTGTCCTGCCTTCAGGCACTTTGGAGAATAGCTTGACTCCCTTTTCTTTGTGGCAGCCCCTTAGATATTGGAACACTGCTATCATGTCACCCTTCGTCCTTCTCTTCGTTAAACTAGACGTCCCCAATTCCAGCAACTGTTCCTTATATGTTTTAGCCTCCAGCCCCCTAATCATCTTTGTTGCTCTTCTCTGTACTCTTTCTAGAGTCCCAACTCATTATTTGTGTATTGTGCAGGCCTTTAAATTAACCGCGTCCTTATTTCTTATCCCAACAAGATTATGGAAGATACCAAAATAAACAGATTGCTGGGAACACTGTTGAAATGGAGTCCCGATGTGCGCATTTCTGGCTGATTTTAATCAGCCCAGTTGGGAAGGTGATTCCGGATTTCAAGTTCCTTGCTTCCAAGAAGCTTCCCAGCCACACAAATCACGAGCCAGCGGTGCGAAAGGATTCATTTCTCTCTGCCTGACCTGGCAACACTCGTCACAGTGGCTCAGCTGGCAAAGTGTCCACTGGGGAAATCTCTGGAAGCTCTCCGCCGACCCACCACAACCTTTCTGTGCACTGTGTGCTAATAGCTCGCTTGGCACATGGGTCTGTTTGTTTAGGCAGGCATGCAAGGGTCACTAAAGCTGTGCAGAGGCATGAGTAAAGATGTCACACTCAGCTTCCCAAGTCATTTGCAGTGGATTCTCTCTTCTCCAGTGAGGCTGAATTAATCTTGAAGGAGACTTGGAATACGGCTATATGAAACTGGAGTCACAGGCAGTCCTGCTTAGTTAAACTTGGTGGGGCTGAGGGTGAACATCTGCCTGGAATTTTCATGCTCCCATCACTGGAGGGAAGAGTCATCTGCAGCAAAGTGTTGAGCTGAAAGGAAAAAAGTCATCAGCCCCTTCCCCTCACACCTCCTTGCTTCTCGGGTCAAGGGGCACCAAGCTGTCACAGTAGATCTGCTCCATGGTGAAGCTACAAGAAGCTGGGATAAATGAATTTCCTCACCCCTAGGGAAGGCTGCAGTGCATTCTGGGAAAGATTTGGGCCAGCGATCCAGGGCATCTCTTAGAAGTGTGTAAAAGGCTTCAAGTGCATTTCCAGGAGCAGCTAAATTTTAGTTCAAAAAAGTGGCTGCCTATAAAGAAGGAGAATGGCCATTTTTTCAAGACCATTGATTCTGAGTGGGGTGCTAAGGGTGCTAAGGAACAAGATTTTTCAAAAAGTGGGCAGAAGAAAAACCAAACTTTGCAGATGAAGATCATAAAATGAAATGTCTTCAGTAATTCCCCCCACTTGCCATGTGAACAATGGAAGTTTGGTGCCAACTCCTGATGAACTCTACAAAGGGTGTAAGAATCACAGCTTTTGGACTTTATGCAGCTCACCAGAATCTAAAATTAGCCAACTTGCATCATGGAAGGAAGATAGAAAAAAAACCCGCTACAAATCTGTTGTGTATATGAGTGTTTAAGATCTGTGGGCAACTTTGGAACATTTCCATGTGGTTTTTGTGACACCAATATAAAAATAGTTGACAATGCTTTCTTCTGCATTTTTAAAAAAATTATCCAGTCTAGCCTTGGCATTTCTTAGTAGTCTCTTATCCATGTATTATTTGGGTGTTTTTCCAAATTGGTCAATATCAGCTAGGTGCTACCACCTGCTATGACTCTGAAGACCAAGGCATCCTTCAAAACATTACAGTGGAGAAGAGGTTTCTTCAGTTGGTAATTTGCTATTAAAAGCTTTGAACTGGGAGAGACCACAGAAACTCTTACCATCTAAGAGAGAGAGTGACTGACCCAAAGTCACCCAGCTGGCTTCATGTCCAAGGTAGGATTAGAACTCACAATCTCCTGGTTTCTAGCCTGATGCCTTAACCATTATACCTACCTGACTCTCAAAAAAATGTATAGACTGAGTTAGGAAAATACAAGCCATGAAAATGAAAAGCTGATTTGGAAAGATAGTAACACACTTTAAAAAATAAAATGATTTCAGGAAACAAAAAGTTTGAAAAACTCGATCACTGAAGATTTTTAAAAAGAGGCTAGAGGTGGTATAGGTTCTCCTGCTTGAACAGGGGGCTGGACTAGAAGACCTCCAAGGTTCTATTCTATTCTATTCTATTCTATTCTATTCTATTCTATTCTATTCTATTCTATTCTATTCATAGAGCATTTGCATTGGTTTAAACTTTGTACTGCAATATAAGAAAACGGCTATGTTATGTAGACTAAGAAGTGTTATCTTTTACTGATCCTCTCATGCAGAAAGCTTTTACATTTTTTTTCATTAAAGTAACAGGGAAAATACTAAAGCTATGCCTGACCTTGTTAGGGGAGAAAACAATTTCTTTATGAACACTTGAAAAAAAAGTCTTAGAAAAATTCATTTTGTAGAAGAAAACATGAAGATTTCCTCCCTGCTAAAATGGATGGAGCCACAAGACCCATTTTGCTAAACACTCTTACTACTAATTGAAACCAGAGTTTTTTTTTCTTTTGATGGGCAAACTGCTGAAAAAAAAAGTCATGGAATTGTGTTTCTGTACATAACTGCAGTCTATTTTATGTATAAAGATGGAAATATTGGTGCTACCTACAATGGAAGAATGGTTGATAAAGATGACACAACTTGCTGAAATGGCTAAATTAACTTTTTTGATCAGAGAAGACAATGTCTATGTTTATTGCTGACTGGAAACTCTTTAAGTTTTGTGTATGTGTGTGAAACAGCAAAAAATGAAGTTATGATTTATGGTTTTGATGTTTAGAATAGATTATAGAAGGGAATTATGATATAATTAAGGAGTAAGAGGTAAACCTATACTGTACTTATAGCTGCTGTAAAGACAATCAGAAACTACTTCTTTACACTTTTTTTTCTTTTCTAGTATTCATTTTTTCCCTCTTGCACTTTAAGGTTTCTTTTTTATTTATTTTCTCTTTCTTACTTTATATTTGCTTATATCAGTTCTTATATTTCTTTTCAAAATCTTTAATAAAATTATATTAGAAACCAAATCTTACTATTAAAATATGGCAGAAAATGATTTATTTTAAAAAGCATAATACCTAGCCTCCTCTAATAAAAATAAAGATATAAATTGTTATGTCTTTGTGAAGTAGAAGGCAACTATTTTCAATCCTTATAATCCCCAACTGCTTAAAATTCAAAAATACTCCAAACTCACAATCTAAACTTAATATTATGGTATGAAATCTTAGAGTACAGACAATCTGATCTTCATTACGAGAATATTAGGAATTTTTGCTGCCATATATTTGATAACAACAAAATGACCACTATAGTATATTGGCCAAAGCAAATAGCTAAGTCTATTCATTTTTAATGATATCTGATTTCCTACATACCACCCACTCAGTTCCCTGAGTTGTTTTTCCCCTGAAATCTAAAAGCCTAAAACAATGTTTCTTAACTTTGGCAACTTTAAGATGTGTGGACTTCGACTTCCAGAATACCATAGCCAGCACGGCTGGCTGAGGAATTCTGGGAGTTGAAACCCATACAGTAAAGAAACACCGATTTAATTGAGTGGAGAATATCCAGTGGTGGGATTTAGCCAGTTCGCACCGGTTTGGTAGAACCAGTTACTAAATTTTGCTGAGTTCAGAGAACCGGCTTAATGTATAGTGCTTCTGGAAGTCCAGTCTAAGCCTTGGAGGTCTGGAGGAGGCCTTCCAGGCCTAGAACAGCCTGCTGGAAGTGTGTGGATGCCACTTCTGGAAGTCCGTTCTAGGCCTCGGAGGCCCAGGCCTGCATCCCATAAGAGAACCGGTTGTTCAGGTATTTGAATCCCACCACTGAGAACATCTTGAAGAGTCTATGAATCCAGAGGATGATGGGGTGTTTGGTTAAGTTACTCACCCAGCAATGGCTGAAGGGACATTTCCAGAGACATTCAGAGAAGTCAAGATGATGGCCATGCCCTTGATCACATGATTAAACCCTGGCTCTTTTTTTTAACAATATGCAACATATGTTTTGGGGGGAAAGGTGGGGGGATAGGGCTTCAATCTCCTAAAGGAAATCAACCTTGACTGTTCTTTGGAAGGACAGATACTGAAACTGAACTTCAAATATTTTGGCCACCAAATCTGAAGAAAGGACTCACTGGAAAAGACCCTGATGTTTGGAAAGATTGAAGGCAAGAGAACAATGGGACAGCAGAAGATGAGATGGTTAGTGTCATCAACACGGGTTTGAGCAGACTCTGGGAGACAGTGGAGGACAGGAGAACCTGGTCCATGGGATTGCGAAGACTTGGACACAACTTAGTGACTGAACAACAACAAGGGCTTCAGTCACTGCATTGATTTCTACAACATGACTGAAAAATTGGTTTGTATTCCATACTTTAATAAGGAAATGGGTGAAGGAATGTAGTTTATATACACACTTCATACCTACATTTCTTCTGGAGTCCTCCTTAAAATTGATATACTTCCTGACCTAGGTAAGTATGAAAAAGACATACAGTTTCTTGTTTTTCATATAATTTTAATTGTTTTTAGCCAGCCAGAGTCATGAATTTGAGACATATAAGTTGAAATAATACATTGAAAATTTAAAAATCCTTGGGATCCATGCTACAGTTGCCTTCATAAATCTTCTACTTTCAGTAGAGACCCCTACTGTTAGATGTTGAGTTTGCCTCCTAAACTTTAAGAGTTGATAGCACCCTTCAAGGAGATGGCTGGGCATTAATTTCCCTCTCCCACTGAGATACTCTTGTAATGAATAGTTTCTTTAGGACTTTAACATGCTGTGTATGTTCCACTGTTTCTTTTGGTTGGCTTGATGGAAACAGCATGATGCTTTTTTTTTTTTTTAGACTAAAGACGGAATGAGGAAAACCAAGGGCCTTGGAAAACTAAGAATTCCAACTAAGAAAACAGCCAGCCAAAACAAATATATGTCTTAATGTTGAGAAAAATAGTTAAAATTATGAGGCCTAAGAAACTAATCTCTTTATAGGCCCCAAAGTATCTGGCCTGGTGCTCTTGGGTCAAGATTTACAAAGCTGAAGCTTGTAATTTAGCACCCATTGGAGAGTGACAGGCTCCTCATAGATTAGGGGTGGGCAGCTATGGCCCCTTTACGACCTGTGGACTTCAACTCCCAGAATTCCTGAGTCAGCAAACACCCAAACTATGATGTGACAGTGCTGCTGCTACATGGTTGTAAGAGCAAGGAATGATCTTAAATCACTTGACTGCAGAAGTTCTGGGTACTCCAACACTGGAGGGTTTTAAGAAGAGTTTGGATAACCATTTGTATAGGGTTTCCTACTGAAGCAGAGGGTTGGACTAGAACAGGGGTCCTCAACCCCCGGCCGTGACCCACTACCAATCCATGGCCTATTTGGAACCCACTGAGTAGTGGGCCAGCATGCATGTGCACGCAAGCAGGTCAACTTGCACAAGTTAACTTGCACAAGCATGTGTGCGTGTGCATGCACACTGGCCCCCCTGTTCACACAAGTTGAGCTGTGTGTGCACACATGCATGCCGGCCTGCTGCTCACATGGCCTGGTTCCCCTCCCTCCCCACTGGGACACCAGGCTGCAAAGGTTGGGGATTGCTGGACAGGAAGATCTCCAAGGTCCCTTCCAACTCTTGTTATTCTGTTATTGTAACTTCAAAATGTTGCTACACAAATAGTTGTGAGTTGAGGACTCCCTGTGAATATAAACTAGCCAGGAATAAGCAGCCTGGGGTCTTGTTAATGTTCTACACTTTAAATCCCATCAATTTCATCCAGTTTGCCAATGGCAAGAGACTATAGGAATTGTAATCTAAAGCATCTGTACCAAATCATATCTTTGCCACTGCTCCTTGTTTTATAATTCCATTCTGCTTAGCATTTACTTTGTTCTAATGAATTAATGAGGATATGCTTTAGATATATCCTAATATATACCTCATAAGGCTTAGGTCAAACTCACACTGAGCAGATGATTTACATGCTGAACAGATCAGCTTCACATAAGGAAGGAAAGAGAGAAATGCCTTTTTAATTTTAAGGTGGGATTTTAATAATATGAGAAGTTATAATGATGAATCAAAGCAGAGTGGTAAACATTTGTTTTAGAAACAGAAAGTCCTGAATTCAAACAGGTAGACTGTTTGAACTCCTGAACAAAGACAATTGAGATCTAAGTTTATTTCCTCTATTTCAAAGAACAGTATCCAAGAATGAGAACTATTAGATTTTTGCTGCAAAAGTACAGACAACCGCTGTTTCAGACAGAGTTTTCTTCAAAAAATTTTCTGCCATTTTGTGTACAGCTCTGGTACCTCTATTAGAAAAAGGACACAAGCAGGACTCCAGAGGTCCTTTCCTATGGTCCATAAAAATAGGCATTAATTATAGAAAAGAAACACATCTACGTATGCAAATGCTTCAATATTCCCTTAGGCTTGATGCAGAATAACAAAGGAATACAGCTGATGAGAAAATTATGTTATTATTTTGTGTGAAAAAATATGGCATGTGGTGACCTTTTCAACAAGTCACACATAGAAATGGTGGTGGTGGGGGGAGGGAAACCAGTGGAATCTCTCATATATATTTTGAAAAAGTGACTTTTTTATTACCAGGAAAGACCAGTGGGAGGAGTTCCTCTATGATGCTACCTTGTGTTACGTTAAGCTTGTACACTCAACTCATGGCTGGCGAATTCTGGGAGTTGAAATCCACACATCTTGAAACTGCCAAGACTGAGGGACACTGGTGTAAGCAATACATATAAACCTGTACACAGAGAGAATTGTGCGTATGCAATCAGAGTGATAATGGTGTTGGTTCCCAGTACAAAAGACAAAAATGACAAATGTGTTCAATCATTAGGAGAATGAAGAGAGGAAGAAGTCCATGCGTAAACATGTGATGTAATGGGTGTCATTACAGTGTCAAGTCCTTAGTTGGCGATTGTAAAATCAAATTTTCAAGCAATGGTTTGTGCTGATTGTGTGTTGCACCATCTCAATCCAAACCACCATTGCAACTTCTGTGCTGTCCATTGCTTTCTTTTTATTAAGTTTTATCTGTGGAGTAAGCCCTCTGGATAGTTTTTAATTTGGATTCCCATCTTCCACCATATCATATCTCTAGAGATGGAGTATAAAATAGGTTGCCTTGTATCTCAACCTGCTTTTGAGAAAGGGATGCATAGGCCCAGAAGCTGATTTGAAACTACTCTCAAAAATACTAAGAAAGCAGTCCATACTGATTGGGTCTTAATATTTCCATTAATTTGAATAATATGGCATTTTTAGCTGTCTTGCTAAGTATTATAGGTACAATTGAAATTCCCAGATTTCTCAAGCAGCCTATTTATGGCTAGTCTATCTGGACATTTCAAGTAGCATTTCAATCTAATTGCATACAGCAGTGATTTGCAAACCTGGCAACTTTAAGATGTGTGGGCTTCAACTTCCAGAAGATGCCAGGAGGTGATAAACATTAGAAAGATAATGGAATTATGAATATTTAAGATTCAACCGGAGCAATTTTGCAACATCTGGAGGAAGATTTCCATTTGCAAAACAAGAAAAGACATGTTACCTTTATGTTACCTTAAGCTTGTGCACTCAGGGGAATCACGTGACTCCAGTTTTTTTCTCTATAACACCACCTGTCCTCCCAAAATCTGATACTGTTCCAAAAAAATATTTGAACATCTGGTTGTTTTCCTTAGCCTTGGGGTAGGGTTGTTGCTGAGCCCTGATATAGTTCTTCTTTTGTTTGATTTGCATTTTTTTTCTGGACATACACAATCTTTCATTGTTTCTTGCTTTTTTTT